>NW_022322622.1:0-1341 GCF_002776525.5 Piliocolobus tephrosceles | reverse complement strand
GCCCTTTGTCAGATGAGTAGATTGCAAAAATTTTCTCCCATTCTGTAGGTTGCCTGTTCACTCTGATGGTAGTTTCTTTTGCTGTGCAGAAGCTCTTTAGTTTAATTAGATCCCATTTGTCAATTTTGGCTTTTGCTGCCACTGCTTTTGGTGTTTTAGACATGAAGTCCCTGCCAATGCCTATGTCCTGAATGATACTACCTAGATTTTCTTCTAGGGTTTTTTATGGTATTAGGTCTAACATTTAAGTCTCTAATCCATCTTGAATTAATCTTCGTATAAAGAGTAAGGAAAGGATCCAGTTTCAGCTTTCTACTTATGGCTAGCCAATTTTCCCAGCACCATTTATTAGATAGGGAATTCGACCCCACAGAAATACAAACTACCATCAGAGAATACTATAAACACCTCTACGCAAATCAACTAGAAAATCTAGAAGAAAAGGATAATTTCCTGGACACTTACACTCTCCCAAGACTAAACCAGGAAGAAGTTGAATCCCTGAATAGACCAATAGCAGCCTCTGAAATTGAGGCAACAATTAATAGCCTACCCACCAAAAAAAGCCCAGGAGCAGATGGATTCACAGCTGAATTCTACCAGAGGTACAAGGAGGAGCTGCTACCATTCCTTCTGAAACTATTCCAATCAATAGAAAAAGAGGGAATCCTCCCTAACTCATTTGATGAGGCCAACATCATCCTGATACCAAAGCCTGGCAGAGACACAACAAAAAAAGAGAATTTTAGACCAATCTCCCTGATGAACATCGATGCAAAAATCCTCAATAAAATACTGGCAAACCGGATTCAGCAGCACATCAAAAAGCTTATCCGCCATGATCAAGTGGGCTTCATCCCTGGGATGCAAGGCTGGTTCAACATTTGCAAATCAATCAACGTAATCCAGCATATCAACAGAACCAAAGACAAGAACCACATGATTATCTCAATAGATGCAGAAAAGGCTTTTGACAAAATTCAACAGCCCTTCATGCTAAAAACGCTCAACAAATTCGGTATTGATGGAACGTACCTCAAAATAATAAGAGCTATTTATGACAAACCCACAGCTAATATCATACTGAATGGGCAAAAACTGGAAAAATTCCCTTTGAAAACTGGCACAAGACAGGGATGCCCTCTCTCACCACTCCTATTCAACATAGTGTTGGAAGTTCTGGCTAGGGCAATCAGGCAAGAGAAAGAAATCAAGGGTATTCAGTTAGGAAAAGAGGAAGTCAAATTGTCCCTGTTTGCAGATGACATGATTGTGTATTTAGAAAACCCCATCGTCTCAGCCCAAAATCTTCTTAAGCTGATAAGCAACTTCAGCAAAGTC
>NW_022322621.1:0-1341 GCF_002776525.5 Piliocolobus tephrosceles | reverse complement strand
GACTTTGCTGAAGTTGCTTATCAGCTTAAGAAGATTTTGGGCTGAGACGATGGGGTTTTCTAAATACACAATCATGTCATCTGCAAACAGGGACAATTTGACTTCCTCTTTTCCTAACTGAATACCCTTGATTTCTTTCTCTTGCCTGATTGCCCTAGCCAGAACTTCCAACACTATGTTGAATAGGAGTGGTGAGAGAGGGCATCCCTGTCTTGTGCCAGTTTTCAAAGGGAATTTTTCCAGTTTTTGCCCATTCAGTATGATATTAGCTGTGGGTTTGTCATAAATAGCTCTTATTATTTTGAGGTACGTTCCATCAATACCGAATTTGTTGAGCGTTTTTAGCATGAAGGGCTGTTGAATTTTGTCAAAAGCCTTTTCTGCATCTATTGAGATAATCATGTGGTTCTTGTCTTTGGTTCTGTTGATATGCTGGATTACGTTGATTGATTTGCAAATGTTGAACCAGCCTTGCATCCCAGGGATGAAGCCCACTTGATCATGGCGGATAAGCTTTTTGATGTGCTGCTGAATCCGGTTTGCCAGTATTTTATTGAGGATTTTTGCATCGATGTTCATCAGGGAGATTGGTCTAAAATTCTCTTTTTTTGTTGTGTCTCTGCCAGGCTTTGGTATCAGGATGATGTTGGCCTCATCAAATGAGTTAGGGAGGATTCCCTCTTTTTCTATTGATTGGAATAGTTTCAGAAGGAATGGTAGCAGCTCCTCCTTGTACCTCTGGTAGAATTCAGCTGTGAATCCATCTGCTCCTGGGCTTTTTTTGGTGGGTAGGCTATTAATTGTTGCCTCAATTTCAGAGGCTGCTATTGGTCTATTCAGGGATTCAACTTCTTCCTGGTTTAGTCTTGGGAGAGTGTAAGTGTCCAGGAAATTATCCTTTTCTTCTAGATTTTCTAGTTGATTTGCGTAGAGGTGTTTATAGTATTCTCTGATGGTAGTTTGTATTTCTGTGGGGTCGAATTCCCTATCTAATAAATGGTGCTGGGAAAATTGGCTAGCCATAAGTAGAAAGCTGAAACTGGATCCTTTCCTTACTCTTTATACGAAGATTAATTCAAGATGGATTAGAGACTTAAATGTTAGACCTAATACCATAAAAAACCCTAGAAGAAAATCTAGGTAGTATCATTCAGGACATAGGCATTGGCAGGGACTTCATGTCTAAAACACCAAAAGCAGTGGCAGCAAAAGCCAAAATTGACAAATGGGATCTAATTAAACTAAAGAGCTTCTGCACAGCAAAAGAAACTACCATCAGAGTGAACAGGCAACCTACAGAATGGGAGAAAATTTTTGCAATCTACTCATCTGACAAAGGGC
>NW_022322619.1:0-1977 GCF_002776525.5 Piliocolobus tephrosceles | reverse complement strand
GAGAGAAGCTTTCTGAGGAGCTGCTTTGTCACGTGTGTATTTCACTCACAGAAATATATCTTTCTTCTCCCAGAGGATTGCGGAATTTCCTTTGTAGAAAAAGCTGCCAAGAGACATTCGGGAGTATAGGTACGGCTCCAATGAAAAACGAAATATCCTCAGACAAAAACTGGAACAAATATTTCTGTGAATCTGCTTTGTGTTAGACATATTTATTCATCTCGCCTGGTTAAAACTTCTCTTGTATTATGCAGTTCGGAAACTCCATCATGCACGTATCCGCAAAGCGACATTCCGGAACACATTCAGGCCTACGTTGAAAGAGGAGATATCTCCAGATAAAAACTGGATAGAAGCTCTCTGAGAAAATACTTTGTGACACATGCATCCCACTCAGGATTTATACCTCTTTTCTCACAAGGCAGTGTTTGAACACTGTTCCTGTGAAACGGAAAAACTGATATTTCAGAGAGCATTGAGGACTATGGTGAATAGGAAAATGTACTGAAATAAAATCGAGGAACAAGCGTTCCAAGAATCTGCTCTCTGATATGTGCATTCACTTCACAGAGTTAATGCTTACTCTATGTTGCCCAGTCTCTCAACTCTGTCTTCGAAGAATCTGTGAAGGGATATTTAGCGACGCACGGAATCTTGTGGTGAGCGAGCAAACGTCTTCTGATGAAACTTGCAGAGAATCTTTCTGAGCAACTGCTTCATGATGTGTGTATTCATCTCATAGAGTTAAACCATTGTTGGATTGAGCAGATTGAAATCACTGTTGTTTTTTTTTTTTTTTTTGGAAAATAGTTTTTATTGATCTTGAACATGCAGATAACATGGCTGTTCCTATCAAAGCAACCCAAAGACAGTTCGTACTATTAATAATAAATTTTTGTAAGATTTTGTATACTGTATTACCAACATTAAAATTATCTCAATCTTAGTCCCTTTCATCACATAACAACCTACATTCTATAATTATCAGCTCTAATAATTAAAGTGTTAAAGTGGCTTATTGCATAATTTCACATATGCCCTATTATTTCTTTCTTTCTTTTTTTTTATACTTTAAGTTCTAGGGTACATGTGCATAACGTGCAGGTTTGTTACATATGTATACATGTGCCATGTTGGTGTGCTGCACCCATCAACTCGTCAGCACCCATCAATTCATCATTTATATCAGGTATAACTCCCCAATGCAATCCCTCCCCCCTCCCCCCTCCCCATGATAGGCCCCAGTGTGTGATGTTCCCCTTCCCGAGTCCAAGTGAGCTCATTGTTCAGTTCCCACCTATGAGTGAGAACATGCGGCGTTTGGTTTTCTCTTCTTGTGATAGTTTGCTAAGAATGATGGTTTCCAGCTGCATCCATGTCCCTACAAAGGACGCAAACTCATCCTTTTTTATGGCTGCATAGTATTCCATGGTGTATATGTGCCACATTTTCTTAATCGGGTCTGTCACTGATGGACATTTGGGTTGATTCCAAGTCTTTGCTATTGTGAATAGTGCCGCAATAAACATACGTGTGCATGTGTCTTTGTAGTAGCATAATTTATAATCCTTTGGGTATATACCCAGGAGTGGGATGGCTGGGTCATATGGTACATCTAGTTCTAGATCCTTGAGGAATTGCCATACTCTTTTCCATAATGGTTGAACTAGTTTACAATCCCACCAACAGTGTAAAAGTGTTCCTATTTCTCCACATCCTCTCCAACACCTGTTGTTTCCTGATTTTTTAATGATTGCCATTCTAACTGGTGTGAGATGGTATCTCATTGTGGTTTTGATTTGCATTTCTCTGATGGCGAGTGATGATGAACATTTTTTCATGTGTCTGTTGGCTGTATGAATGTCTTCTTTTGAGAAATGTCTGTTCATATCTTTTCCCCACTTTTTGATGGGGTTATTTGTTTTTTTTCTTGTACATTTGTTTGAGTTCTTTGTAGATTCTGGAAATTAGCCCTTT
>NW_022322618.1:0-1980 GCF_002776525.5 Piliocolobus tephrosceles | reverse complement strand
GAGAGAAGCTTTCTGAGGAGCTGCTTTGTCACGTGTGTATTTCACTCGCAGAAATATATCTTTCTTCTCCCAGAGGATTGCGGAATTTCCTTTGTAGAAAAAGCTGCCAAGAGACATTCGGGAGTATAGGTACGGCTCCAATGAAAAACGAAATATCCTCAGACAAAAACTGGAACAAATATTTCTGTGAATCTGCTTTGTGTTAGACATATTTATTCATCTCGCCTGGTTAAAACTTCTCTTGTATTATGCAGTTCGGAAACTCCGTCATGCACGTATCCACAAAGGGACATTCCGGAACACATTCAGGCCTACGTTGAAAGAGGAGATATCTCCAGATAAAAACTGGATAGAAGCTCTCTGAGA
Source organism: Piliocolobus tephrosceles (assembly GCF_002776525.5). Classification (NCBI taxonomy): domain Eukaryota; kingdom Metazoa; phylum Chordata; class Mammalia; order Primates; family Cercopithecidae; genus Piliocolobus; species Piliocolobus tephrosceles. Next base: position 1,614 of record NW_022322618.1, on the reverse strand, counting down.
AAATGCTTTGTGACACATGCATCCCACTCAGGATTTATACCTCTTTTCTCACAAGGCAGTGTTTGAACACTGTTCCTGTGAAACCGAAAAACTGATATTTCAGAGAGCATTGAGGACTATGGTGAATAGGAAAATGTACTGAAATAAAATCGAGGAACAAGCGTTCCAAGAATCTGCTCTCTGATATGTGCATTCACTTCACAGAGTTAATGCTTACTCTATGTTGCCCAGTCTCTCAACTCTGTCTTCGAAGAATCTGTGAAGGGATATTTAGCGACTCACGGAATCTTGTGGTGAGCGAGCAAACGTCTTCTGATGAAACTTGCAGAGAATCTTTCTGAGCAACTGCTTCATGATGTGTGTATTCATCTCATAGAGTTAAACCATTGTTGGATTGAGCAGGTTGAAATCACTATTGTTTTTTTTTTTTTTTTTTTTTTTGGAAAATAGTTTTTATTGATCTTGAACATGCAGATAACATGGCTGTTCCTATCAAAGCAACCCAAAGACAGTTCGTACTATTAATAATAAATTTTTGTAAGATTTTGTATACTGTATTACCAACATTAAAATTATCTCAATCTTAGTCCCTTGCATCACATAACAACCTACATTCTATAATTATCAGCTCTAATAATTAAAGTGTTAAAGTGGCTTATTGCATAATTTCACATATGCCCTATTATTTCTTTCTTTTTTTTTTATACTTTAAGTTCTAGGATACATGTGCATAACGTGCAGGTTTGTTACATATGTATACATGTGCCATGTTGGTGTGCTGCACCCATCAACTCGTCAGCACCCATCAATTCATCATTTATATCAGGTATAACTCCCCAATGCAATCCCTCCCCCCTCCCCCCTCCCCATGATAGGCCCCAGTGTGTGATGTTCCCCTTCCCGAGTCCAAGTGAGCTCATTGTTCAGTTCCCACCTATGAGTGAGAACATGCGGCGTTTGGTTTTCTCTTCTTGTGATAGTTTGCTAAGAATGATGGTTTCCAGCTGCATCCATGTCCCTACAAAGGACGCAAACTCATCCTTTTTTATGGCTGCATAGTATTCCATGGTGTATATGTGCCACATTTTCTTAATCGGGTCTGTCACTGATGGACATTTGGGTTGATTCCAAGTCTTTGCTATTGTGAATAGTGCCGCAATAAACATACGTGTGCATGTGTCTTTGTAGTAGCATAATTTATAATCCTTTGGGTATATACCCAGGAGTGGGATGGCTGGGTCATATGGTACATCTAGTTCTAGATCCTTGAGGAATTGCCATACTCTTTTCCATAATGGTTGAACTAGTTTACAATCCCACCAACAGTGTAAAAGTGTTCCTATTTCTCCACATCCTCTCCAACACCTGTTGTTTCCTGATTTTTTAATGATTGCCATTCTAACTGGTGTGAGATGGTATCTCATTGTGGTTTTGATTTGCATTTCTCTGATGGCGAGTGATGATGAACATTTTTTCATGTGTCTGTTGGCTGTATGAATGTCTTCTTTTGAGAAATGTCTGTTCATATCTTTTCCCCACTTTTTGATGGGGTTATTTGTTTTTTTTCTTGTACATTTGTTTGAGTTCTTTGTAGATTCTGGAAATTAGCCCTTT
>NW_022322617.1:0-1977 GCF_002776525.5 Piliocolobus tephrosceles | reverse complement strand
AAAGGGCTAATTTCCAGAATCTACAAAGAACTCAAACAAATGTACAAGAAAAAAAACAAATAACCCCATCAAAAAGTGGGGAAAAGATATGAACAGACATTTCTCAAAAGAAGACATTCATACAGCCAACAGACACATGAAAAAATGTTCATCATCACTCGCCATCAGAGAAATGCAAATCAAAACCACAATGAGATACCATCTCACACCAGTTAGAATGGCAATCATTAAAAAATCAGGAAACAACAGGTGTTGGAGAGGATGTGGAGAAATAGGAACACTTTTACACTGTTGGTGGGATTGTAAACTAGTTCAACCATTATGGAAAAGAGTATGGCAATTCCTCAAGGATCTAGAACTAGATGTACCATATGACCCAGCCATCCCACTCCTGGGTATATACCCAAAGGATTATAAATTATGCTACTACAAAGACACATGCACACGTATGTTTATTGCGGCACTATTCACAATAGCAAAGACTTGGAATCAACCCAAATGTCCATCAGTGACAGACCCGATTAAGAAAATGTGGCACATATACACCATGGAATACTATGCAGCCATAAAAAAGGATGAGTTTGCGTCCTTTGTAGGGACATGGATGCAGCTGGAAACCATCATTCTTAGCAAACTATCACAAGAAGAGAAAACCAAACGCCGCATGTTCTCACTCATAGGTGGGAACTGAACAATGAGCTCACTTGGACTCGGGAAGGGGAACATCACACACTGGGGCCTATCATGGGGAGGGGGGAGGGGGGAGGGATTGCATTGGGGAGTTATACCTGATATAAATGATGAATTGATGGGTGCTGACGAGTTGATGGGTGCAGCACACCAACATGGCACATGTATACATATGTAACAAACCTGCACGTTATGCACATGTACCCTAGAACTTAAAGTATAAAAAAAAAGAAAGAAAGAAATAATAGGGCATATGTGAAATTATGCAATAAGCCACTTTAACACTTTAATTATTAGAGCTGATAATTATAGAATGTAGGTTGTTATGTGATGAAAGGGACTAAGATTGAGATAATTTTAATGTTGGTAATACAGTATACAAAATCTTACAAAAATTTATTATTAATAGTACGAACTGTCTTTGGGTTGCTTTGATAGGAACAGCCATGTTATCTGCATGTTCAAGATCAATAAAAACTATTTTCCAAAAAAAAAAAAAAAAACAACAGTGATTTCAATCTGCTCAATCCAACAATGGTTTAACTCTATGAGATGAATACACACATCATGAAGCAGTTGCTCAGAAAGATTCTCTGCAAGTTTCATCAGAAGACGTTTGCTCGCTCACCACAAGATTCCGTGCGTCGCTAAATATCCCTTCACAGATTCTTCGAAGACAGAGTTGAGAGACTGGGCAACATAGAGTAAGCATTAACTCTGTGAAGTGAATGCACATATCAGAGAGCAGATTCTTGGAACGCTTGTTCCTCGATTTTATTTCAGTACATTTTCCTATTCACCATAGTCCTCAATGCTCTCTGAAATATCAGTTTTTCCGTTTCACAGGAACAGTGTTCAAACACTGCCTTGTGAGAAAAGAGGTATAAATCCTGAGTGGGATGCATGTGTCACAAAGTATTTTCTCAGAGAGCTTCTATCCAGTTTTTATCTGGAGATATCTCCTCTTTCAACGTAGGCCTGAATGTGTTCCGGAATGTCGCTTTGCGGATACGTGCATGATGGAGTTTCCGAACTGCATAATACAAGAGAAGTTTTAACCAGGCGAGATGAATAAATATGTCTAACACAAAGCAGATTCACAGAAATATTTGTTCCAGTTTTTGTCTGAGGATATTTCGTTTTTCATTGGAGCCGTACCTATACTCCCGAATGTCTCTTGGCAGCTTTTTCTACAAAGGAAATTCCGCAATCCTCTGGGAGAAGAAAGATATATTTCTGTGAGTGAAATACACACGTGACAAAGCAGCTCCTCAGAAAGCTTCTCTC
>NW_022322616.1:0-1980 GCF_002776525.5 Piliocolobus tephrosceles | reverse complement strand
AAAGGGCTAATTTCCAGAATCTACAAAGAACTCAAACAAATGTACAAGAAAAAAAACAAATAACCCCATCAAAAAGTGGGGAAAAGATATGAACAGACATTTCTCAAAAGAAGACATTCATACAGCCAACAGACACATGAAAAAATGTTCATCATCACTCGCCATCAGAGAAATGCAAATCAAAACCACAATGAGATACCATCTCACACCAGTTAGAATGGCAATCATTAAAAAATCAGGAAACAACAGGTGTTGGAGAGGATGTGGAGAAATAGGAACACTTTTACACTGTTGGTGGGATTGTAAACTAGTTCAACCATTATGGAAAAGAGTATGGCAATTCCTCAAGGATCTAGAACTAGATGTACCATATGACCCAGCCATCCCACTCCTGGGTATATACCCAAAGGATTATAAATTATGCTACTACAAAGACACATGCACACGTATGTTTATTGCGGCACTATTCACAATAGCAAAGACTTGGAATCAACCCAAATGTCCATCAGTGACAGACCCGATTAAGAAAATGTGGCACATATACACCATGGAATACTATGCAGCCATAAAAAAGGATGAGTTTGCGTCCTTTGTAGGGACATGGATGCAGCTGGAAACCATCATTCTTAGCAAACTATCACAAGAAGAGAAAACCAAACGCCGCATGTTCTCACTCATAGGTGGGAACTGAACAATGAGCTCACTTGGACTCGGGAAGGGGAACATCACACACTGGGGCCTATCATGGGGAGGGGGGAGGGGGGAGGGATTGCATTGGGGAGTTATACCTGATATAAATGATGAATTGATGGGTGCTGACGAGTTGATGGGTGCAGCACACCAACATGGCACATGTATACATATGTAACAAACCTGCACGTTATGCACATGTATCCTAGAACTTAAAGTATAAAAAAAAAAGAAAGAAATAATAGGGCATATGTGAAATTATGCAATAAGCCACTTTAACACTTTAATTATTAGAGCTGATAATTATAGAATGTAGGTTGTTATGTGATGCAAGGGACTAAGATTGAGATAATTTTAATGTTGGTAATACAGTATACAAAATCTTACAAAAATTTATTATTAATAGTACGAACTGTCTTTGGGTTGCTTTGATAGGAACAGCCATGTTATCTGCATGTTCAAGATCAATAAAAACTATTTTCCAAAAAAAAAAAAAAAAAAAAAAACAATAGTGATTTCAACCTGCTCAATCCAACAATGGTTTAACTCTATGAGATGAATACACACATCATGAAGCAGTTGCTCAGAAAGATTCTCTGCAAGTTTCATCAGAAGACGTTTGCTCGCTCACCACAAGATTCCGTGAGTCGCTAAATATCCCTTCACAGATTCTTCGAAGACAGAGTTGAGAGACTGGGCAACATAGAGTAAGCATTAACTCTGTGAAGTGAATGCACATATCAGAGAGCAGATTCTTGGAACGCTTGTTCCTCGATTTTATTTCAGTACATTTTCCTATTCACCATAGTCCTCAATGCTCTCTGAAATATCAGTTTTTCGGTTTCACAGGAACAGTGTTCAAACACTGCCTTGTGAGAAAAGAGGTATAAATCCTGAGTGGGATGCATGTGTCACAAAGCATTTTCTCAGAGAGCTTCTATCCAGTTTTTATCTGGAGATATCTCCTCTTTCAACGTAGGCCTGAATGTGTTCCGGAATGTCCCTTTGTGGATACGTGCATGACGGAGTTTCCGAACTGCATAATACAAGAGAAGTTTTAACCAGGCGAGATGAATAAATATGTCTAACACAAAGCAGATTCACAGAAATATTTGTTCCAGTTTTTGTCTGAGGATATTTCGTTTTTCATTGGAGCCGTACCTATACTCCCGAATGTCTCTTGGCAGCTTTTTCTACAAAGGAAATTCCGCAATCCTCTGGGAGAAGAAAGATATATTTCTGCGAGTGAAATACACACGTGACAAAGCAGCTCCTCAGAAAGCTTCTCTC
>NW_022322615.1:0-11719 GCF_002776525.5 Piliocolobus tephrosceles | reverse complement strand
TCAGATGAGTAGATTGCAAAAATTTTCTCCCATTCTGTATGTTGCCTGTTCACTCTGATCAAGGACTTCATGTCTAAAACACCAAAAGCAACGGCAGCATAAGCCAAAATTGACAAATGGTATCTAATTAAACTAAAGAGCTTCTGCACAGCAAAAGAAATCACTATTTTTGTGGAATCGGAAGAAGGACATTGGGGAATGATTCTTAGAATATGGAGAGAGAAATATCCTCACGTAACACACAGAAGGAAGGTTTCTGTGAAACTGCTCTGTGTCGTCTTAATTCCTGTCACTCTGTTAAGCCTCTCTTTTAGTTGAGCAGTTTTCTAACCCTGTGTATGTTTAGCGTGTGCTGAGAAATTCAGGAACACTTTGAGGCTAATGGTGAAATAGGAAATATGTTCAGACCGAAATGGAGAGAAGCTTTCTGAGGAGCTGCTTTATGATGTGTGCATTCCACTCCCAGTGTTATACTTCTCTTCACATACAGCATCGGGGAAACCCTTTTGGAGAAACAGGTATCAAATGATATTTGGAAGCAGGTTGATGCCAATGGTGAAAAGGGAAATGGCCTCAGACAAAAACTATAAAGAAGCTTTCTAGGAAACTACTCTGTGATATGTGCAATCATCTGACATAGATAAAGCTTTGTTTATATTAGGCAGCTTGGAAACTGTCATGGAGGGATCCATGAAGGAGCCTTTGAGAGCACATTCAGGGCTACAGTGAAAAAGGAAATATCTTCAGATAACACCTGGAAAGAAGCTTTCAGTTACTCTACTTTTGCTATGTTTATTCATCTCACATAGGTGAAGCTTACTTTACCTTATGCAGCATGGAAACTCCCTCGTAGATGGATCCACAAAAGTATATTTGGGATCACATTCGGGCCTATGTTGAAATAGGAAATGTAGTCATATAAAAACTTCAGAGAAGCTTTCTGAGAAACTGCTTGGTGATGTGAGCATTCCACTCAGGGAGATATAACTTTCTACTCACAAGGCACATTTTGAACACAGTTCTTGAAAAACCTAATGAGTGATATTCGGAGCACATTGAAGACTATGGCAAAAAGTGAAATGTTGTCCAATAAAAAACAGAAAGAAGCACTCGAAGAAACTGCTCTCTGACATGTCCATTGTTTACAGAGGGGTAAAGCTTCCTGTACATTTCCCAGGTTGTAAGTCAGTCTTTGAGGGTTCTGCGAAGGGATAGTAATTGGCAACGGGAGGACTGTGTCGAGCAAGGAAATGTCTTCCATCAAAAATCGGAGAGAATATTTTTGTGCAACTCTTTTGAGTTGTATGTATTCATCTCATAGAGTTAAAACATTGTTTGGATTAAGCAGTTTGAAATCACTCTTTCTGTGGAATTTGAGAAAGGACATTTGGAAACGTTGTTTAGAATATAGTGAAAAAGAAAAAGCCTCAGAGAGAGAAACCAGAAGGAAGCTTTCTGTGAAATTTGGACTTTGAGCATTCTGTGAAAGGATAGTAAGTGGCAACCGGAGGCCTGTGTCGAGCAAGGAAATGTCTTCCATCAAATATTTGACAAAAGCCATCTGCGCAACCCTTTTGTGAAGTTAGCATTCATCTCATGGAGTTAAATCATTCTTTGTATTGAGTAGCTTGAAATCACTGTTTGGAAACTCTGTCTTTAAAGGATCTGGGAAGGGATATTTAGTGATGCCTGGAGGCTTGTGGTGAACAAGGAAACGTCTTCTGATGAAACCTGCAAGGAAAGATTTTGACCAACTGCTTTTCAATGTGTGTATTTGTCTCATAGAGTTAAACTGTTCTTTGGATTGAACAGCTTGAAATCACTGATATAGTGGAATCTGAAGAAGAACATTTGGGAACTACCCTTAGAACATGGAGAAAGAAATATCCTCAGGTAAAAACCAGAAGGAAGCTTTCTGTGAAACTGCTCTGTTTCATCTTAATGGCTCTCAATCAATTAAGCCCCTCTTTCCATTGAATATTTTTCTAACCCAGTGTATGCTTAGTGTGTGATGGGATATTCGAGAGCACTTTGAGGTGTATGGTGAAAAAAGAAATATGTTCAGACCAAAACTGGAGAGAAGCTTTCCGAAGAACTGCCTTGTGACATGTGCATTTCACTCACAGTGTTATACCTCTCTTCTCATACTGCACCAGGGAACCCTTTTGGAGAAACAGGTACCAAACGATATTCGGGAGCATGTTGGTGCTGATGGTGAAAAGGGAAATAGCCTCAGACTAAAACTGGGAAAAGCTTTCTAGGAAACTACTCTGGGATATGTGTAATCATCTCAAATAGATAAAGGTTTCTTTACATTACACAGCTTGGAAACTGTCATGGACAGATCCACGAAGGGACCTTCGGGAGCACCTTGAAGACTATGGTGAAAAACGAAATACCTTCAGCTACAAACGGGAAAGAAGCTTTCTGTGAATCTGTTTTTTGCTATGTGTATTCATCTCACAGAAATGAAGTTTTCTTTACATTACAAATCTTGGAAACTCCCTTGTGGATGGATCCACGAAGGAATACTTGGGATCGCATTCAGGCCTAGAGTGAAATAGGAAATATAGTCAGATCAAAACGGGAGAGAAGCTTTCAGAGAAACCGCTTTGTGATGTTTGCATTCCACTCAGGGCATTATAACTTTCTTCTCATAAGGCACAATTTGAACACTGTTCCTGGAAAACCAAAAGAGTGATATTCGGAGCACATTGAAGTCTATGGCAAAATTGAAATGTCCAATAAAAAACAGAAAGAAGCACTTGAAGAAACTGCTCTCTGACATGTCTACTTTAACACAGGGTTAAAGCTTACTCTATATTTCACAGTTTGAAAGTCGGTTTTGAGGGTTCTGCGAAGGGATAGTAAGTGGCAACGGGAGGTCTGTGTTGAACAAGGAAATATTTTCCATCAAAAATCAGAGAGAATCTTTCTGTGTAACTCTTTTGAGATGTATGTATTCATCTCATAGAGTTGCATCATTCCTTGGATTGAGCAGTTTGAAATCACTATTTCTGTGGAATCTGAGAAAGGACATTTGGAAACGGTTTTTAGAATATCCTGAAAAAGAAATAACCTCAGAGAGAAACTAGAAGGAAGCTTTCTGTGAAACTGCTCTCTGTCAAGTGAATTCCACTCACACCATTAAGTTTCTCTTTTCATTGAGCAGTATCATAATTCTGTTTTTGTTTAGTCTGCGAAGGTATATTCAGGAGTGCTTTAAGGCTTACGGTGAACTCTGTTCCTGTGAAACCGAAAAGGTGACATTTCGGAGGGCATTGAGGACTATGGCGAATAGTGAATGTACTGAAATAAAATCGAGGAGGAAGCATTCCAAGAATCTGCCCTCTGATATGTGCATTCACTTCACAGAGTTAATGCTTACACTATTTTGCCCAGTTTCGAAACTCTCTTTGGAGAATCTGTGAAGGGATATTTAGTGACGCCCAGAGGCTTCTGGTGAGCAAGGAAACGTCATCCGATGAAATCTGCAGAGAAACTTTCTGAGCAACTGCTTTGAGATGTGCGTATTCATCTCATAGAGTTAAACAGTTCTTTGAATTGAACAGCTTGAAAATACTCTTTTTGTGGAATCTAAGGAAGGACATTTGGAAATGATCAATAGAACATGAAGAAAGAAATATTCTCAGGTAAAACCCAGAAAGAAGCTTTCTCTGAAACTGCTCTGTGTCGTCTTAATGGCTGTCACTCAGTTAAGACCCTTTCTTCATTGAGCAGTTTTCTAACTCTGTGCATGCTTAGCGTGTGACGGGATATTTGGGAGCACTTTGAGGATTACGGTGAAAAAGGAAATATGTTCACACCAAAACTGGAGAGAAGTTTTCCGAGGAACTGCCTTGTGACGTGGGCATTCCACTCACACTGTTATACCTATCTTCTCATATAGCGTTGCGGAAACCGTTTCGGAGAAACAGGTACCAAGTGATATTCGGGAGCATTTTGATGCCAATGGCAAAAAGGGAAAGAGCCTCAGAATAAATCTGGAAAATGATTTCCAGGAAACTACTCTGTGATATGTGTAATCATTTCCCAGAGAAAATGCTTTCTTTACATTACGCAGTTTGGAATCTGTCATGGATGGATCCGTGAAGGGACCTTTGGGAGCACATTCAAGACTAGGGTGAAAAACGAAATATCTTCAGATAAAAGCGAGAAAGAAGCTTTCTGTGAGTCTGCTTTTTGCTATGTTTATTCGTCTCACATAGATGAAGCTTTCATTACATTACTCAGCTTGGAACTGCCTCATGGACGGATCCACGAAGGGATATTTGGGATCACATTCGGGCCCATAGTGAAATAGGAAACATAGTCAGATGAAAACGGGAGAGAAGCTTTCTGAGAAACTGCTTGGTGACATGTGCATTCCACTCAGGGAGTTACAACTTTCTTCTCATAAGGCACTATTTGAACACTGTTTCTGTAAAACCAACAGACTGATATTCGGAGCACATTGAAGACTATGGCAAAATTGAAATGTCCAATAAAAAACAGAAAGAAGCACTCGAATAAACTGTCCTCGGACATGTCCTTTTTGACACAGAGTTAAAGTTACTCTACATTTCCCAGTTTGAAAGTCGGTCTTTGAGGGTTCTGTGAAGTGATAGTAAGTGACAACCAAAGGCCTGTGTGGAGCAAGGAAATGTCTTCCATCGAATATTTGAGAGAAGCATTTTGCGCAACTCTTTTGTGAAGCTTGTGCTCATCTCATAGAGTTATATCATACTTTGGATTGAGTAGCTTGAAATGAATGTTTCTGTGGAATCTGAGAAAGGACATTTTGAAACGCTCTTTAGAATATCCTGGAAAAGAAATAACCTCAGAGAGAAACCAGAAGGAAGCTTTCTGTGAAACTGCCCTGTGTCTCCTGATTTCCATGACACAGTTAAGCTTCCCTTTTCATTGAGCAGTATCATAACACTGTTTTTGTTTAGTCTGGGAAGGGACATTCAGGAGCTCTTTGGGGCTTATGGTGAGAAAGGAAACGTCTTCAGATAGAAACTGGAGAGAAGGTTTCTGAGGAGCTGCTTTGTGGTGTGTGCATTCCACTTACAGAATTCCACTCACAGAATGGCCTGTGCATTCCACTCACAGAATGACGTGTGCATTCTACACACCTTTCATCTCCTAGAGGATTCCGGAATCCCTTTTGGAGAGAAAGCTACCAAGAGACATTCGGGAGTATTGGGATGGCTCTGGTGAAAAAGGAAATATCCTCAGACAAAAACTGGAGAGAAGATTTCTGTGAAACTGCTTTGTATTAGATGTATTTATTCATCTCGCATAGTTAAAACTTTTCTTATATTACGCAGTTTGGAAACTCCGTCATGCATGCATCTACGAAGGAACATTCGGGTGCACATTCAGGCCTATGGGGAAAGAGGAGATATCTTTAGATAAAAAGTGGAGAGAAGCTTTCTGAGAAATGATTTTGTGATGTATGCATTCCACTCAGGGAGTTATACCTCTTTTCTCACAAGGCAGTGTTTGGACATTGTTCTTGTGAAACCAAAAAAGTGATATTTCGGAGTGCATTGAGGACTATGGCAAATAGTGAAATATACTGAAATAAAATCGAGGAAGAAGGCTTCCAAGAATCTGCTCTCTGATATGTGAATTTACTTCACACAGTTAATGCTTACTCTATGTTGCCCAGTTTCGAAACTCTGTTTTTGAGGGATCTGTGAAGGGATATTTAGTGATGCCCAGAGGCTTGTGGTGAGCAAGGAAACGTCTTCTGATGAAACCTGCAGAGAAAATTTCTGAGCAGCTGCTTTGCGATGTGTGTATTCATCTCATGGAATTAAACCATTCTTTGGAATGAGAAGGTTGAAATCACTGTTTCTGTGGAATCTGAGGAAGTATATTTGGGAACAATCCTTAGAATATGGAGAAAGGAATATCCTCAACAAAAATCCAGAAGGAAGCGTTCTGTGAAGCTGTTTTGTGTCGCCTTAATGGCTTTCACTCAGTTAAGCCCCGCTTTTCATTGAGCAGTTTTCTAACCCTGTGTATGCTTAGCATGTGACGGGATAATCGGGAGCACTTTGAGGCTTACGGTGAAAAAGGAAATATGTTCATACTAAAACTGGACAGAAGCTTTCCGAGGAACTGTCTTGTGACTTGTGCGTTCCACTCACAGTGTTATACCTCTGTTCACATACAGTGTCGGTGAAACCCTTTTGGAGAAACAAGTACCAAGTGATATTCAGGAGCATGTTGATGCCAATGATGAAAAGGCAAATAGCCTCAGACAAAAACTGGAAAGAATATTTCTAGGAAACTACTCTGTGATATATGTAATCATGTGACATAGATTAAGATTTCTTTACATTATGCATCTTGGAAACTGTCATTGACGTATCCAGGAAGGGACCTTCATGAGCACATTCAAGGCTACATTGAAATAGGAAATATCTTCAGATAAAAACTGGAAAGAAGCTTTCTGTGAATCTGTTTTTTGTTACGTTTGTTCATCCCACATAGTTGAAGCTTCCTTAACATTACACAGCTTGGAAACTCACTCGGGGATGGAGCTGAGAAGGGATATTTGGGATCACATTCAGGTCTATGGTTAAATAGGAAATATAGTCAGATAAAAACTGGAGAGAAGCTTTATGAGAAACTGATTGGTGATGTGTGCATTCCAGACAGGTAGTTATAACTTTCTTCTCATAAGGCACAGTTTGAACACTGTTCCTGGAAACCTAAAAGCGTGATATTCGGAGCACATTGAAGACTATGGCAAAAATTGAAATGTCATCTAATAAAAAACAGAAAGAAGCACTCGAAGAAACTGCTCTCTGACTTGTCCATTCTTTTCACAGTGTTAAAGCTTACTCTATATTTCCAAGTATGAATGTAGGTCTTTCAGGGTTCTGTGAAAGGATAGTAAATGGCAACCGGAGGCCTGTGTTGAGCAAGGAAATGTCTTCCATGGAAAATTGGAGAGAAGCTTTCTGCACAACTCTTTTGTGATGTTTATATTCATCTCATAGAGTTAAATCATTATTTGGATTGAGCAGTGTGAAATCACTGTTTCTGTGGATTCTGAGAAAGGACATTTGGAAACTCTCTTTAGAATATCCTGAAAAAGGAATAACCTCAAGGAAAACCCAGAAGGAAGCTTTCTGTGAAACTGCTCTGTGTCACGTCAATTCCGCTCACACAGTTAAGCTTCCATTTTCATTGAGCAGTATCATAACACTGCTTTTGTTTATTCTGTGAAGGGATATTCAGGAGTGCTTTGAGGCTCATGGTGAGAAAGGAAACGTCTTCACATACAAACTGGAGAGAAACTTTCAGAGGAGCTGCTTTATGACGTGTGCATTCCACTCACAGAATTACACTCACAGAATGACATGTGCATTTCACTCACAGAATGACGTGTGCATTCCACTCACCTTTATTCTCCTAGGGGATTGTTTAGTCTGTGAAGGGATATTCAGGAGCGCTTTGAAACTCACGGTGAGAAAGGAAACATCTTCACACAGAAACTGGGAGAAGCTTTCTGAGGAGCTGCTTTGTGACGTGTGTATTCCACTCACAGAAATATACCTTTCTTCTCTGAGAGGATTTCCGATTCCTTTTGGAGAAAATGCTATCAAGAGACATTCGGGAGCATAGGGATGGCTATGGTGAAAAAGTAAATGTCCTCAGACAAAAACTGGAAAGAAGATTTCTGTGAAACTGCTTTGTTTTAGACATATTTATTAATCTCACATAGTTAAAACTTTTCTTATATTACACAGTTTGGAAACTCTGTCATGCACAGATCCACGAAGGGACATTCGGGAGCACATTCAGGCCTACGGTGAAAGAGGAGATATCTTCAGACAAAAACTGGATAGAAGCTTTCTGAGAAACTTCTTTGTGATGTATGCATTCCACTCAGGGATTTATACCTCTTTTCTCATAAGGCACTGTTTGAACATTGTTCCTGTGAAACCAAAAATGTGATATTTCGGAGTGTATTGAGGACTACGCCAAATATTGCAATATACTGAATAAAATCGAGGAAGAAGCGTTCCAAGAATCTGCCCTCTGATATGGGCATTCACTTCAGAAAGATAATGCTTACTCTATGTTGCCCAGTTTCGAAACTCTGTCTTCCACGTATCTGTGAGGTGTTTTTTAGTGATGCTCAGAGGCTTGTGGTGAGCCAGGAAATGTCTTCCCATGAAACCTGCAGGAAAACTTTCTTAGCAACTGCTTTGCAATGTGTGTATTCATCTCATAGAGGTAAATCATTCTTTGGATTGAGCAGCGTGAAATAATTGTTTTTGTGGAATCTGAGGAAGGACATTGTGAACGATCCTTAGAATACGGGGGAAGAAATGTCCTCAGGGAAAATCCAGAAGGAAGCTTTCTGTGAAACTGCTCTGTGTCATCTTTATTCCTCTCACTCAGTTAAACCAATCTTTTCATGGAGTAGTTTATTAACCCTGTGTATGTTTAGTGTGTGATGGGATATTCGGGAGCACATTGATGCTTATGGTGAAAAAGGAAATATGTTCCGACCGATACTGGGAGAAGATTTCCGAGGAACTGCTTTGTGACGTGTGCATTTCACTCACAGTGTTAGACCTCTCTTCTCATAGAGCCTCGGGGAAACCCTTTTGGAGAAACAGGTACCAAGTGATATTCGGTAGCATGTTGATGCCGATGGTGAAAAGGGAAATAGCCTCAGACAAAACCTGGAAAGAAGCTTTCTAGGAAGCTACTGTGTGATATGTGTAAACATCTCATGTAGACAAAGCTTTCATTACATTACGCTGGTTGGAAACGGTCATGGACGGATCCACGAAGTGACATCCAGGAGCAGATTCAACACTACGGTGAAAAAGGAAATATCTTCAGATAAAAACTGGAAAGAAGCTTTCTGTGAATCTGCTTTTTGCTATGTTTATTCATCTCATATAGATGAAGCTTTCTTTACATTATGCAGCTTGGAATCTCCCTCGTGGATGGAACCGCAAAGGGATATATTGAATGACATATGGGCCTATGGTGAAATAGGAGATGTAGTCAGATAAAAACTGGAGAGAAGCTTTCTGAGAAACTGGTTGGTGTTGTGTGCATTACACTCAGAGAGGTATAACTTTCTTCTCATAAGGCACAGTTTGAACACTGTTTCTGTAAAATTAAAGAGTGATATTCGGAGCACATTGAAGGCTATGGTAAAAAGTGAAATTTCGTCCAATAAAAAAGAGAAAGAAGCACTCGAAGAAACTGCTCTCTGACAAGTCCATTCTTTTCACATGGTTAAATCTTACTCTACATTTCCCAGTTTGAAAGTCTGTCTCTGAGGCTTCTGCGAAGGGATAGTATGTGGCAACCGGAGGTCTGTATCAAACAAGGAAATGTCTTCCTTCTAAAATTGGAGAGAAGATATCTGCGCAACTCTTTTCTGATGTTTGTATTCATTTCATAGGGTTAAGTCATTCTTTGGATTGAGCAGATTAAAACCACTGTTTCTGTGGACTCTGAGAAAAGACATTTGAAAACGCTCTTTGGAATATCCTGAAAAAGAAATAACTTCTGAGACAAACCAGAAGGAAGCTTTCTGTGAGACTGCTCTGTGTCACGTGAATTCCACTCACACAGTTAAGCTTCTCTTTTCATTGTGCAGTATCATAACACTGTTTTTGTTTAGTCTGCTAAGGGATATTCTGGAGCACTTTGAGGCTTATGGTGAGAAAGGAAACGTATTCTGATAGAAACGGGAGAGAAGCTTTCTGAAGACCTGCTTTGTGACGTGTGCATGTGACTCACAGAAATATACCTTTCTTCTCCTAGAGTATCCTGGAATCCCTATTGGAGAAAGAGCTACCAAGGGACATTCGTGTGTATATGGAGGGCTATAGTAAAAAAGTAAGTATCCACAGCCAAAAATGAAAAGAAGATATCTGTGAAAATGCTTTGTGTTAGATATCTTTATTCATCTCACATAGTTAAAACTTTTCTTATATTATGCAATTTGGAAATTCCGTCATGCACAGATCCGTGAAGGGACATTCGGGAGCACATTCAGGCCTACAGTGAAAGAGGAGATATCCTCAGATAAAAACAGGATATAAGCTTTCTGAGAAACTCCTTTTGTGATGTATGCATTCCACTCAGGGAATTATACCTCGTTTCTCACAAGGTAGCGCCTGAACACTATTCCTGTGAAATGGAAAAAGTGATATTTCGGAGTGGAATGTGGACTATGGCGAATAGGGAAATAAACTGAAATAAAATCAAGGAAAAGTTGTTCCAAGAATCTCCTGTCTGATATGTGCATTCACTTCACAGAGTTAATACATACACTATGTTGCCCAGTTTCAAAACTCTCTTTGAAGAATCTGTGTAGGGATATTTAGTGACATCCGGAGAGTTCTGGTGAGCAAGAAAACGTCTTTCGATGAAACCTGCAGAGAAATATTCTGAGCAACTGCTTGGCAATGTGTGTATTCGTCTTATAGAGTGAAGCCATTATTTGGATTGAGCAGCTAGAAATCACTGTTTTTTTGTAATCTGAGGAAGGATATTTGGGTACGATACTTAGAATATGGAGAAAGATATATCCTCAGGTAAAATCCAGAAGGAAGCTTTCTGTGAAACTGCTCTGTGTTGCCTTAATTCTTCTTGCTCAGGTAAGCCTCTTTTTTCATTGAGCAGTTTTCTCACCCTGTGTATGTTTAGCATGTGATGGGATATTCCAGAGCACTTTCAGGCTTACAGTGAAAAAGGAAATATGCTCAGAACGAAACTCTAGAGAAGCTTCCGAAGAACTGCATTGTGATGTTTGCATTCCACTCACAGTGTTACCCCTCTCCTCATGCAGCATCGGGGAAACCTTTTTGGAGAAACAGGTACCAAGTGATATTCGGGAGCATGTTAATGCCGATGGTGAAAAGGGAAATAGCCTCAGACAAAAACTGGAAAGAAGCTTTCTAGGAAACGACTCAGTGGTATGTGTAATCACCTCACATAGATAAAGCTTTCTTTACATTACGCAGCTTGAAAATTTTCTTTCTCTTGCCTGATTGCCCTAGCCAGAATTTCCAACACTATGTTGAATAGGAGTGGTGAGAGAGGGCATTCCTGTCTTGAGCCAGTTTTCAAAGGGAATTTTTCCAGTTTTTGCTCATTCAGTATGATATTAGCTGTGGGTTTGTCATAAATAGCTCTTATTATTTTGAGGTACGTTCCAACAATACCGAATTTGTTGAACGTTTTTAGCATGAAGGGCTGTTGAATTTTGTCAAAAGCCTTTTCTGCATCTATTGAGATAATCATGTGGTTCTTGTCTTTGGTTCTGTTGATATGCTGGATTATGTTGATTGATTTGTGAATGCTGAACCAGCCTTGCATCCCAGGGATGAAGCCCACTTGATCATGATGGATAAGCTTTTTGATGTGCTGCTGAATCCGGTTTGCCAGTATCTTATTGAGGATTTTTGCATTGATGTTCATCAGGGAGATTGGTCTAAAATTCTCTTTTTTTGTTGTGTCTCTGCCAGGCTTTGGTATCAGGATGATGTTGGCCTCATAAAATGAGTTAGGGAGGCAAGAGAAAGAAATCAAGAGTATTCAGTTAGGAAAAGAAGAAGTCAAATTGTTACTGTTTGCAGATGACATGATTGTATATTTAGAAAACGCCATCATCTCAGCCCAAAATCTTCTTAAGCTGATAAGCAACTTCAGCAAAGTC
>NW_022322614.1:0-11719 GCF_002776525.5 Piliocolobus tephrosceles | reverse complement strand
GACTTTGCTGAAGTTGCTTATCAGCTTAAGAAGATTTTGGGCTGAGATGATGGCGTTTTCTAAATATACAATCATGTCATCTGCAAACAGTAACAATTTGACTTCTTCTTTTCCTAACTGAATACTCTTGATTTCTTTCTCTTGCCTCCCTAACTCATTTTATGAGGCCAACATCATCCTGATACCAAAGCCTGGCAGAGACACAACAAAAAAAGAGAATTTTAGACCAATCTCCCTGATGAACATCAATGCAAAAATCCTCAATAAGATACTGGCAAACCGGATTCAGCAGCACATCAAAAAGCTTATCCATCATGATCAAGTGGGCTTCATCCCTGGGATGCAAGGCTGGTTCAGCATTCACAAATCAATCAACATAATCCAGCATATCAACAGAACCAAAGACAAGAACCACATGATTATCTCAATAGATGCAGAAAAGGCTTTTGACAAAATTCAACAGCCCTTCATGCTAAAAACGTTCAACAAATTCGGTATTGTTGGAACGTACCTCAAAATAATAAGAGCTATTTATGACAAACCCACAGCTAATATCATACTGAATGAGCAAAAACTGGAAAAATTCCCTTTGAAAACTGGCTCAAGACAGGAATGCCCTCTCTCACCACTCCTATTCAACATAGTGTTGGAAATTCTGGCTAGGGCAATCAGGCAAGAGAAAGAAAATTTTCAAGCTGCGTAATGTAAAGAAAGCTTTATCTATGTGAGGTGATTACACATACCACTGAGTCGTTTCCTAGAAAGCTTCTTTCCAGTTTTTGTCTGAGGCTATTTCCCTTTTCACCATCGGCATTAACATGCTCCCGAATATCACTTGGTACCTGTTTCTCCAAAAAGGTTTCCCCGATGCTGCATGAGGAGAGGGGTAACACTGTGAGTGGAATGCAAACATCACAATGCAGTTCTTCGGAAGCTTCTCTAGAGTTTCGTTCTGAGCATATTTCCTTTTTCACTGTAAGCCTGAAAGTGCTCTGGAATATCCCATCACATGCTAAACATACACAGGGTGAGAAAACTGCTCAATGAAAAAAGAGGCTTACCTGAGCAAGAAGAATTAAGGCAACACAGAGCAGTTTCACAGAAAGCTTCCTTCTGGATTTTACCTGAGGATATATCTTTCTCCATATTCTAAGTATCGTACCCAAATATCCTTCCTCAGATTACAAAAAAACAGTGATTTCTAGCTGCTCAATCCAAATAATGGCTTCACTCTATAAGACGAATACACACATTGCCAAGCAGTTGCTCAGAATATTTCTCTGCAGGTTTCATCGAAAGACGTTTTCTTGCTCACCAGAACTCTCCGGATGTCACTAAATATCCCTACACAGATTCTTCAAAGAGAGTTTTGAAACTGGGCAACATAGTGTATGTATTAACTCTGTGAAGTGAATGCACATATCAGACAGGAGATTCTTGGAACAACTTTTCCTTGATTTTATTTCAGTTTATTTCCCTATTCGCCATAGTCCACATTCCACTCCGAAATATCACTTTTTCCATTTCACAGGAATAGTGTTCAGGCGCTACCTTGTGAGAAACGAGGTATAATTCCCTGAGTGGAATGCATACATCACAAAAGGAGTTTCTCAGAAAGCTTATATCCTGTTTTTATCTGAGGATATCTCCTCTTTCACTGTAGGCCTGAATGTGCTCCCGAATGTCCCTTCACGGATCTGTGCATGACGGAATTTCCAAATTGCATAATATAAGAAAAGTTTTAACTATGTGAGATGAATAAAGATATCTAACACAAAGCATTTTCACAGATATCTTCTTTTCATTTTTGGCTGTGGATACTTACTTTTTTACTATAGCCCTCCATATACACACGAATGTCCCTTGGTAGCTCTTTCTCCAATAGGGATTCCAGGATACTCTAGGAGAAGAAAGGTATATTTCTGTGAGTCACATGCACACGTCACAAAGCAGGTCTTCAGAAAGCTTCTCTCCCGTTTCTATCAGAATACGTTTCCTTTCTCACCATAAGCCTCAAAGTGCTCCAGAATATCCCTTAGCAGACTAAACAAAAACAGTGTTATGATACTGCACAATGAAAAGAGAAGCTTAACTGTGTGAGTGGAATTCACGTGACACAGAGCAGTCTCACAGAAAGCTTCCTTCTGGTTTGTCTCAGAAGTTATTTCTTTTTCAGGATATTCCAAAGAGCGTTTTCAAATGTCTTTTCTCAGAGTCCACAGAAACAGTGGTTTTAATCTGCTCAATCCAAAGAATGACTTAACCCTATGAAATGAATACAAACATCAGAAAAGAGTTGCGCAGATATCTTCTCTCCAATTTTAGAAGGAAGACATTTCCTTGTTTGATACAGACCTCCGGTTGCCACATACTATCCCTTCGCAGAAGCCTCAGAGACAGACTTTCAAACTGGGAAATGTAGAGTAAGATTTAACCATGTGAAAAGAATGGACTTGTCAGAGAGCAGTTTCTTCGAGTGCTTCTTTCTCTTTTTTATTGGACGAAATTTCACTTTTTACCATAGCCTTCAATGTGCTCCGAATATCACTCTTTAATTTTACAGAAACAGTGTTCAAACTGTGCCTTATGAGAAGAAAGTTATACCTCTCTGAGTGTAATGCACACAACACCAACCAGTTTCTCAGAAAGCTTCTCTCCAGTTTTTATCTGACTACATCTCCTATTTCACCATAGGCCCATATGTCATTCAATATATCCCTTTGCGGTTCCATCCACGAGGGAGATTCCAAGCTGCATAATGTAAAGAAAGCTTCATCTATATGAGATGAATAAACATAGCAAAAAGCAGATTCACAGAAAGCTTCTTTCCAGTTTTTATCTGAAGATATTTCCTTTTTCACCGTAGTGTTGAATCTGCTCCTGGATGTCACTTCGTGGATCCGTCCATGACCGTTTCCAACCAGCGTAATGTAATGAAAGCTTTGTCTACATGAGATGTTTACACATATCACACAGTAGCTTCCTAGAAAGCTTCTTTCCAGGTTTTGTCTGAGGCTATTTCCCTTTTCACCATCGGCATCAACATGCTACCGAATATCACTTGGTACCTGTTTCTCCAAAAGGGTTTCCCCGAGGCTCTATGAGAAGAGAGGTCTAACACTGTGAGTGAAATGCACACGTCACAAAGCAGTTCCTCGGAAATCTTCTCCCAGTATCGGTCGGAACATATTTCCTTTTTCACCATAAGCATCAATGTGCTCCCGAATATCCCATCACACACTAAACATACACAGGGTTAATAAACTACTCCATGAAAAGATTGGTTTAACTGAGTGAGAGGAATAAAGATGACACAGAGCAGTTTCACAGAAAGCTTCCTTCTGGATTTTCCCTGAGGACATTTCTTCCCCCGTATTCTAAGGATCGTTCACAATGTCCTTCCTCAGATTCCACAAAAACAATTATTTCACGCTGCTCAATCCAAAGAATGATTTACCTCTATGAGATGAATACACACATTGCAAAGCAGTTGCTAAGAAAGTTTTCCTGCAGGTTTCATGGGAAGACATTTCCTGGCTCACCACAAGCCTCTGAGCATCACTAAAAAACACCTCACAGATACGTGGAAGACAGAGTTTCGAAACTGGGCAACATAGAGTAAGCATTATCTTTCTGAAGTGAATGCCCATATCAGAGGGCAGATTCTTGGAACGCTTCTTCCTCGATTTTATTCAGTATATTGCAATATTTGGCGTAGTCCTCAATACACTCCGAAATATCACATTTTTGGTTTCACAGGAACAATGTTCAAACAGTGCCTTATGAGAAAAGAGGTATAAATCCCTGAGTGGAATGCATACATCACAAAGAAGTTTCTCAGAAAGCTTCTATCCAGTTTTTGTCTGAAGATATCTCCTCTTTCACCGTAGGCCTGAATGTGCTCCCGAATGTCCCTTCGTGGATCTGTGCATGACAGAGTTTCCAAACTGTGTAATATAAGAAAAGTTTTAACTATGTGAGATTAATAAATATGTCTAAAACAAAGCAGTTTCACAGAAATCTTCTTTCCAGTTTTTGTCTGAGGACATTTACTTTTTCACCATAGCCATCCCTATGCTCCCGAATGTCTCTTGATAGCATTTTCTCCAAAAGGAATCGGAAATCCTCTCAGAGAAGAAAGGTATATTTCTGTGAGTGGAATACACACGTCACAAAGCAGCTCCTCAGAAAGCTTCTCCCAGTTTCTGTGTGAAGATGTTTCCTTTCTCACCGTGAGTTTCAAAGCGCTCCTGAATATCCCTTCACAGACTAAACAATCCCCTAGGAGAATAAAGGTGAGTGGAATGCACACGTCATTCTGTGAGTGAAATGCACATGTCATTCTGTGAGTGTAATTCTGTGAGTGGAATGCACACGTCATAAAGCAGCTCCTCTGAAAGTTTCTCTCCAGTTTGTATGTGAAGACGTTTCCTTTCTCACCATGAGCCTCAAAGCACTCCTGAATATCCCTTCACAGAATAAACAAAAGCAGTGTTATGATACTGCTCAATGAAAATGGAAGCTTAACTGTGTGAGCGGAATTGACGTGACACAGAGCAGTTTCACAGAAAGCTTCCTTCTGGGTTTTCCTTGAGGTTATTCCTTTTTCAGGATATTCTAAAGAGAGTTTCCAAATGTCCTTTCTCAGAATCCACAGAAACAGTGATTTCACACTGCTCAATCCAAATAATGATTTAACTCTATGAGATGAATATAAACATCACAAAAGAGTTGTGCAGAAAGCTTCTCTCCAATTTTCCATGGAAGACATTTCCTTGCTCAACACAGGCCTCCGGTTGCCATTTACTATCCTTTCACAGAACCCTGAAAGACCTACATTCATACTTGGAAATATAGAGTAAGCTTTAACACTGTGAAAAGAATGGACAAGTCAGAGAGCAGTTTCTTCGAGTGCTTCTTTCTGTTTTTTATTAGATGACATTTCAATTTTTGCCATAGTCTTCAATGTGCTCCGAATATCACGCTTTTAGGTTTCCAGGAACAGTGTTCAAACTGTGCCTTATGAGAAGAAAGTTATAACTACCTGTCTGGAATGCACACATCACCAATCAGTTTCTCATAAAGCTTCTCTCCAGTTTTTATCTGACTATATTTCCTATTTAACCATAGACCTGAATGTGATCCCAAATATCCCTTCTCAGCTCCATCCCCGAGTGAGTTTCCAAGCTGTGTAATGTTAAGGAAGCTTCAACTATGTGGGATGAACAAACGTAACAAAAAACAGATTCACAGAAAGCTTCTTTCCAGTTTTTATCTGAAGATATTTCCTATTTCAATGTAGCCTTGAATGTGCTCATGAAGGTCCCTTCCTGGATACGTCAATGACAGTTTCCAAGATGCATAATGTAAAGAAATCTTAATCTATGTCACATGATTACATATATCACAGAGTAGTTTCCTAGAAATATTCTTTCCAGTTTTTGTCTGAGGCTATTTGCCTTTTCATCATTGGCATCAACATGCTCCTGAATATCACTTGGTACTTGTTTCTCCAAAAGGGTTTCACCGACACTGTATGTGAACAGAGGTATAACACTGTGAGTGGAACGCACAAGTCACAAGACAGTTCCTCGGAAAGCTTCTGTCCAGTTTTAGTATGAACATATTTCCTTTTTCACCGTAAGCCTCAAAGTGCTCCCGATTATCCCGTCACATGCTAAGCATACACAGGGTTAGAAAACTGCTCAATGAAAAGCGGGGCTTAACTGAGTGAAAGCCATTAAGGCGACACAAAACAGCTTCACAGAACGCTTCCTTCTGGATTTTTGTTGAGGATATTCCTTTCTCCATATTCTAAGGATTGTTCCCAAATATACTTCCTCAGATTCCACAGAAACAGTGATTTCAACCTTCTCATTCCAAAGAATGGTTTAATTCCATGAGATGAATACACACATCGCAAAGCAGCTGCTCAGAAATTTTCTCTGCAGGTTTCATCAGAAGACGTTTCCTTGCTCACCACAAGCCTCTGGGCATCACTAAATATCCCTTCACAGATCCCTCAAAAACAGAGTTTCGAAACTGGGCAACATAGAGTAAGCATTAACTGTGTGAAGTAAATTCACATATCAGAGAGCAGATTCTTGGAAGCCTTCTTCCTCGATTTTATTTCAGTATATTTCACTATTTGCCATAGTCCTCAATGCACTCCGAAATATCACTTTTTTGGTTTCACAAGAACAATGTCCAAACACTGCCTTGTGAGAAAAGAGGTATAACTCCCTGAGTGGAATGCATACATCACAAAATCATTTCTCAGAAAGCTTCTCTCCACTTTTTATCTAAAGATATCTCCTCTTTCCCCATAGGCCTGAATGTGCACCCGAATGTTCCTTCGTAGATGCATGCATGACGGAGTTTCCAAACTGCGTAATATAAGAAAAGTTTTAACTATGCGAGATGAATAAATACATCTAATACAAAGCAGTTTCACAGAAATCTTCTCTCCAGTTTTTGTCTGAGGATATTTCCTTTTTCACCAGAGCCATCCCAATACTCCCGAATGTCTCTTGGTAGCTTTCTCTCCAAAAGGGATTCCGGAATCCTCTAGGAGATGAAAGGTGTGTAGAATGCACACGTCATTCTGTGAGTGGAATGCACAGGCCATTCTGTGAGTGGAATTCTGTAAGTGGAATGCACACACCACAAAGCAGCTCCTCAGAAACCTTCTCTCCAGTTTCTATCTGAAGACGTTTCCTTTCTCACCATAAGCCCCAAAGAGCTCCTGAATGTCCCTTCCCAGACTAAACAAAAACAGTGTTATGATACTGCTCAATGAAAAGGGAAGCTTAACTGTGTCATGGAAATCAGGAGACACAGGGCAGTTTCACAGAAAGCTTCCTTCTGGTTTCTCTCTGAGGTTATTTCTTTTCCAGGATATTCTAAAGAGCGTTTCAAAATGTCCTTTCTCAGATTCCACAGAAACATTCATTTCAAGCTACTCAATCCAAAGTATGATATAACTCTATGAGATGAGCACAAGCTTCACAAAAGAGTTGCGCAAAATGCTTCTCTCAAATATTCGATGGAAGACATTTCCTTGCTCCACACAGGCCTTTGGTTGTCACTTACTATCACTTCACAGAACCCTCAAAGACCGACTTTCAAACTGGGAAATGTAGAGTAACTTTAACTCTGTGTCAAAAAGGACATGTCCGAGGACAGTTTATTCGAGTGCTTCTTTCTGTTTTTTATTGGACATTTCAATTTTGCCATAGTCTTCAATGTGCTCCGAATATCAGTCTGTTGGTTTTACAGAAACAGTGTTCAAATAGTGCCTTATGAGAAGAAAGTTGTAACTCCCTGAGTGGAATGCACATGTCACCAAGCAGTTTCTCAGAAAGCTTCTCTCCCGTTTTCATCTGACTATGTTTCCTATTTCACTATGGGCCCGAATGTGATCCCAAATATCCCTTCGTGGATCCGTCCATGAGGCAGTTCCAAGCTGAGTAATGTAATGAAAGCTTCATCTATGTGAGACGAATAAACATAGCAAAAAGCAGACTCACAGAAAGCTTCTTTCTCGCTTTTATCTGAAGATATTTCGTTTTTCACCCTAGTCTTGAATGTGCTCCCAAAGGTCCCTTCACGGATCCATCCATGACAGATTCCAAACTGCGTAATGTAAAGAAAGCATTTTCTCTGGGAAATGATTACACATATCACAGAGTAGTTTCCTGGAAATCATTTTCCAGATTTATTCTGAGGCTCTTTCCCTTTTTGCCATTGGCATCAAAATGCTCCCGAATATCACTTGGTACCTGTTTCTCCGAAACGGTTTCCGCAACGCTATATGAGAAGATAGGTATAACAGTGTGAGTGGAATGCCCACGTCACAAGGCAGTTCCTCGGAAAACTTCTCTCCAGTTTTGGTGTGAACATATTTCCTTTTTCACCGTAATCCTCAAAGTGCTCCCAAATATCCCGTCACACGCTAAGCATGCACAGAGTTAGAAAACTGCTCAATGAAGAAAGGGTCTTAACTGAGTGACAGCCATTAAGACGACACAGAGCAGTTTCAGAGAAAGCTTCTTTCTGGGTTTTACCTGAGAATATTTCTTTCTTCATGTTCTATTGATCATTTCCAAATGTCCTTCCTTAGATTCCACAAAAAGAGTATTTTCAAGCTGTTCAATTCAAAGAACTGTTTAACTCTATGAGATGAATACGCACATCTCAAAGCAGTTGCTCAGAAAGTTTCTCTGCAGATTTCATCGGATGACGTTTCCTTGCTCACCAGAAGCCTCTGGGCGTCACTAAATATCCCTTCACAGATTCTCCAAAGAGAGTTTCGAAACTGGGCAAAATAGTGTAAGCATTAACTCTGTGAAGTGAATGCACATATCAGAGGGCAGATTCTTGGAATGCTTCCTCCTCGATTTTATTTCAGTACATTCACTATTCGCCATAGTCCTCAATGCCCTCCGAAATGTCACCTTTTCGGTTTCACAGGAACAGAGTTCACCGTAAGCCTTAAAGCACTCCTGAATATACCTTCGCAGACTAAACAAAAACAGAATTATGATACTGCTCAATGAAAAGAGAAACTTAATGGTGTGAGTGGAATTCACTTGACAGAGAGCAGTTTCACAGAAAGCTTCCTTCTAGTTTCTCTCTGAGGTTATTTCTTTTTCAGGATATTCTAAAAACCGTTTCCAAATGTCCTTTCTCAGATTCCACAGAAATAGTGATTTCAAACTGCTCAATCCAAGGAATGATGCAACTCTATGAGATGAATACATACATCTCAAAAGAGTTACACAGAAAGATTCTCTCTGATTTTTGATGGAAAATATTTCCTTGTTCAACACAGACCTCCCGTTGCCACTTACTATCCCTTCGCAGAACCCTCAAAACCGACTTTCAAACTGTGAAATATAGAGTAAGCTTTAACCCTGTGTTAAAGTAGACATGTCAGAGAGCAGTTTCTTCAAGTGCTTCTTTCTGTTTTTTATTGGACATTTCAATTTTGCCATAGACTTCAATGTGCTCCGAATATCACTCTTTTGGTTTTCCAGGAACAGTGTTCAAATTGTGCCTTATGAGAAGAAAGTTATAATGCCCTGAGTGGAATGCAAACATCACAAAGCGGTTTCTCTGAAAGCTTCTCTCCCGTTTTGATCTGACTATATTTCCTATTTCACTCTAGGCCTGAATGCGATCCCAAGTATTCCTTCGTGGATCCATCCACAAGGGAGTTTCCAAGATTTGTAATGTAAAGAAAACTTCATTTCTGTGAGATGAATACACATAGCAAAAAACAGATTCACAGAAAGCTTCTTTCCCGTTTGTAGCTGAAGGTATTTCGTTTTTCACCATAGTCTTCAAGGTGCTCCCGAAGGTCCCTTCGTGGATCTGTCCATGACAGTTTCCAAGCTGTGTAATGTAAAGAAACCTTTATCTATTTGAGATGATTACACATATCCCAGAGTAGTTTCCTAGAAAGCTTTTCCCAGTTTTAGTCTGAGGCTATTTCCCTTTTCACCATCAGCACCAACATGCTCCCGAATATCGTTTGGTACCTGTTTCTCCAAAAGGGTTCCCTGGTGCAGTATGAGAAGAGAGGTATAACACTGTGAGTGAAATGCACATGTCACAAGGCAGTTCTTCGGAAAGCTTCTCTCCAGTTTTGGTCTGAACATATTTCTTTTTTCACCATACACCTCAAAGTGCTCTCGAATATCCCATCACACACTAAGCATACACTGGGTTAGAAAAATATTCAATGGAAAGAGGGGCTTAATTGATTGAGAGCCATTAAGATGAAACAGAGCAGTTTCACAGAAAGCTTCCTTCTGGTTTTTACCTGAGGATATTTCTTTCTCCATGTTCTAAGGGTAGTTCCCAAATGTTCTTCTTCAGATTCCACTATATCAGTGATTTCAAGCTGTTCAATCCAAAGAACAGTTTAACTCTATGAGACAAATACACACATTGAAAAGCAGTTGGTCAAAATCTTTCCTTGCAGGTTTCATCAGAAGACGTTTCCTTGTTCACCACAAGCCTCCAGGCATCACTAAATATCCCTTCCCAGATCCTTTAAAGACAGAGTTTCCAAACAGTGATTTCAAGCTACTCAATACAAAGAATGATTTAACTCCATGAGATGAATGCTAACTTCACAAAAGGGTTGCGCAGATGGCTTTTGTCAAATATTTGATGGAAGACATTTCCTTGCTCGACACAGGCCTCCGGTTGCCACTTACTATCCTTTCACAGAATGCTCAAAGTCCAAATTTCACAGAAAGCTTCCTTCTGGTTTCTCTCTCTGAGGCTTTTTCTTTTTCACTATATTCTAAACAACGTTTCCAAATGTCCTTTCTCAAATTCCACAGAAAGAGTGATTTCAAACTGCTTAATCCAAACAATGTTTTAACTCTATGAGATGAATACATACAACTCAAAAGAGTTGCACAAAAATATTCTCTCCGATTTTTGATGGAAGACATTTCCTTGCTCGACACAGTCCTCCCGTTGCCAATTACTATCCCTTCGCAGAACCCTCAAAGACTGACTTACAACCTGGGAAATGTACAGGAAGCTTTACCCCTCTGTAAACAATGGACATGTCAGAGAGCAGTTTCTTCGAGTGCTTCTTTCTGTTTTTTATTGGACAACATTTCACTTTTTGCCATAGTCTTCAATGTGCTCCGAATATCACTCATTAGGTTTTTCAAGAACTGTGTTCAAAATGTGCCTTGTGAGTAGAAAGTTATATCTCCCTGAGTGGAATGCTCACATCACCAAGCAGTTTCTCAGAAAGCTTCTCTGAAGTTTTTATATGACTACATTTCCTATTTCAACATAGGCCCGAATGTGATCCCAAATATACTTTTGTGGATCCATCTACGAGGGAGTTTCCATGCTGCATAAGGTAAAGTAAGCTTCACCTATGTGAGATGAATAAACATAGCAAAAGTAGAGTAACTGAAAGCTTCTTTCCAGGTGTTATCTGAAGATATTTCCTTTTTCACTGTAGCCCTGAATGTGCTCTCAAAGGCTCCTTCATGGATCCCTCCATGACAGTTTCCAAGCTGCCTAATATAAACAAAGCTTTATCTATGTCAGATGATTGCACATATCACAGAGTAGTTTCCTAGAAAGCTTCTTTATAGTTTTTGTCTGAGGCCATTTCCCTTTTCACCATTGGCATCAACCTGCTTCCAAATATCATTTGATACCTGTTTCTCCAAAAGGGTTTCCCCGATGCTGTATGTGAAGAGAAGTATAACACTGGGAGTGGAATGCACACATCATAAAGCAGCTCCTCAGAAAGCTTCTCTCCATTTCGGTCTGAACATATTTCCTATTTCACCATTAGCCTCAAAGTGTTCCTGAATTTCTCAGCACACGCTAAACATACACAGGGTTAGAAAACTGCTCAACTAAAAGAGAGGCTTAACAGAGTGACAGGAATTAAGACGACACAGAGCAGTTTCACAGAAACCTTCCTTCTGTGTGTTACGTGAGGATATTTCTCTCTCCATATTCTAAGAATCATTCCCCAATGTCCTTCTTCCGATTCCACAAAAATAGTGATTTCTTTTGCTGTGCAGAAGCTCTTTAGTTTAATTAGATACCATTTGTCAATTTTGGCTTATGCTGCCGTTGCTTTTGGTGTTTTAGACATGAAGTCCTTGATCAGAGTGAACAGGCAACATACAGAATGGGAGAAAATTTTTGCAATCTACTCATCTGA
>NW_022322613.1:0-11718 GCF_002776525.5 Piliocolobus tephrosceles | reverse complement strand
TCAGATGAGTAGATTGCAAAAATTTTCTCCCATTCTGTATGTTGCCTGTTCACTCTGATCAAGGACTTCATGTCTAAAACACCAAAAGCAACGGCAGCAAAAGCCAAAATTGACAAATGGGATCTAATTAAACTAAAGAGCTTCTGCACAGCAAAAGAAATCACTGTTTTTGTGGAATCGAAGAAGGACATTGGGGAATGATTCTTAGAATATGGAGAGAGAAATATCCTCACGTAACACACAGAAGGAAGGTTTCTGTGAAACTGCTCTGTGTCCTCTTAATTCCTGTCACTCTGTTAAGCCTCTCTTTTAGTTGAGCAGTTTTCTAACCCTGTGTATGTTTAGCGTGTGCTGAGAAATTCAGGAACACTTTGAGGCTAATGGTGAAATAGGAAATATGTTCAGACCGAAATGGAGAGAAGCTTTCTGAGGAGCTGCTTTATGATGTGTGCATTCCACTCCCAGTGTTATACTTCTCTTCACATACAGCGTTGGGGAAACCCTTTTGGAGAAACAGGTATCAAATGATATTTGGAAGCAGGTTGATGCCAATGGTGAAAAGGGAAATG
This sequence comes from Piliocolobus tephrosceles, assembly GCF_002776525.5. Taxonomy (NCBI): domain Eukaryota; kingdom Metazoa; phylum Chordata; class Mammalia; order Primates; family Cercopithecidae; genus Piliocolobus; species Piliocolobus tephrosceles. The sequence continues at coordinate 11,149 of NW_022322613.1, read as the reverse complement.
GCCTCAGACAAAAACTATAAAGAAGCTTTCTAGGAAACTACTCTGTGATATGTGCAATCATCTGACATAGATAAAGCTTTGTTTATATTAGGCAGCTTGGAAACTGTCATGGAGGGATCCATGAAGGAGCCTTTGAGAGCACATTCAGGGCTACAGTGAAAAAGGAAATATCTTCAGATAACACCTGGAAAGAAGCTTTCAGTTACTCTACTTTTGCTATGTTTATTCATCTCACATAGGTGAAGCTTACTTTACCTTATGCAGCATGGAAACTCCCTCGTAGATGGATCCACAAAAGTATATTTGGGATCACATTCGGGCCTATGTTGAAATAGGAAATGTAGTCATATAAAAACTTCAGAGAAGCTTTCTGAGAAACTGCTTGGTGATGTGAGCATTCCACTCAGGGAGATATAACTTTCTACTCACAAGGCACATTTTGAACACAGTTCTTGAAAAACCTAATGAGTGATATTCGGAGCACATTGAAGACTATGGCAAAAAGTGAAATGTTGTCCAATAAAAAACAGAAAGAAGCACTCGAAGAAACTGCTCTCTGACATGTCCATTGTTTACAGAGGGGTAAAGCTTCCTGTACATTTCCCAGGTTGTAAGTCAGTCTTTGAGGGTTCTGCGAAGGGATAGTAATTGGCAACGGGAGGACTGTGTCGAGCAAGGAAATGTCTTCCATCAAAAATCGGAGAGAATATTTTTGTGCAACTCTTTTGAGTTGTATGTATTCATCTCATAGAGTTAAAACATTGTTTGGATTAAGCAGTTTGAAATCACTCTTTCTGTGGAATTTGAGAAAGGACATTTGGAAACGTTGTTTAGAATATAGTGAAAAAGAAAAAGCCTCAGAGAGAGAAACCAGAAGGAAGCTTTCTGTGAAATTTGGACTTTGAGCATTCTGTGAAAGGATAGTAAGTGGCAACCGGAGGCCTGTGTCGAGCAAGGAAATGTCTTCCATCAAATATTTGACAAAAGCCATCTGCGCAACCCTTTTGTGAAGTTAGCATTCATCTCATGGAGTTAAATCATTCTTTGTATTGAGTAGCTTGAAATCACTGTTTGGAAACTCTGTCTTTAAAGGATCTGGGAAGGGATATTTAGTGATGCCTGGAGGCTTGTGGTGAACAAGGAAACGTCTTCTGATGAAACCTGCAAGGAAAGATTTTGACCAACTGCTTTTCAATGTGTGTATTTGTCTCATAGAGTTAAACTGTTCTTTGGATTGAACAGCTTGAAATCACTGATATAGTGGAATCTGAAGAAGAACATTTGGGAACTACCCTTAGAACATGGAGAAAGAAATATCCTCAGGTAAAAACCAGAAGGAAGCTTTCTGTGAAACTGCTCTGTTTCATCTTAATGGCTCTCAATCAATTAAGCCCCTCTTTCCATTGAATATTTTTCTAACCCAGTGTATGCTTAGTGTGTGATGGGATATTCGAGAGCACTTTGAGGTGTATGGTGAAAAAAGAAATATGTTCAGACCAAAACTGGAGAGAAGCTTTCCGAAGAACTGCCTTGTGACATGTGCATTTCACTCACAGTGTTATACCTCTCTTCTCATACTGCACCAGGGAACCCTTTTGGAGAAACAGGTACCAAACGATATTCGGGAGCATGTTGGTGCTGATGGTGAAAAGGGAAATAGCCTCAGACTAAAACTGGGAAAAGCTTTCTAGGAAACTACTCTGGGATATGTGTAATCATCTCAAATAGATAAAGGTTTCTTTACATTACACAGCTTGGAAACTGTCATGGACAGATCCACGAAGGGACCTTCGGGAGCACCTTGAAGACTATGGTGAAAAACGAAATACCTTCAGCTACAAACGGGAAAGAAGCTTTCTGTGAATCTGTTTTTTGCTATGTGTATTCATCTCACAGAAATGAAGTTTTCTTTACATTACAAATCTTGGAAACTCCCTTGTGGATGGATCCACGAAGGAATACTTGGGATCGCATTCAGGCCTAGAGTGAAATAGGAAATATAGTCAGATCAAAACGGGAGAGAAGCTTTCAGAGAAACCGCTTTGTGATGTTTGCATTCCACTCAGGGCATTATAACTTTCTTCTCATAAGGCACAATTTGAACACTGTTCCTGGAAAACCAAAAGAGTGATATTCGGAGCACATTGAAGTCTATGGCAAAATTGAAATGTCCAATAAAAAACAGAAAGAAGCACTTGAAGAAACTGCTCTCTGACATGTCTACTTTAACACAGGGTTAAAGCTTACTCTATATTTCACAGTTTGAAAGTCGGTTTTGAGGGTTCTGCGAAGGGATAGTAAGTGGCAACGGGAGGTCTGTGTTGAACAAGGAAATATTTTCCATCAAAAATCAGAGAGAATCTTTCTGTGTAACTCTTTTGAGATGTATGTATTCATCTCATAGAGTTGCATCATTCCTTGGATTGAGCAGTTTGAAATCACTATTTCTGTGGAATCTGAGAAAGGACATTTGGAAACGGTTTTTAGAATATCCTGAAAAAGAAATAACCTCAGAGAGAAACTAGAAGGAAGCTTTCTGTGAAACTGCTCTCTGTCAAGTGAATTCCACTCACACCATTAAGTTTCTCTTTTCATTGAGCAGTATCATAATTCTGTTTTTGTTTAGTCTGCGAAGGTATATTCAGGAGTGCTTTAAGGCTTACGGTGAACTCTGTTCCTGTGAAACCGAAAAGGTGACATTTCGGAGGGCATTGAGGACTATGGCGAATAGTGAATGTACTGAAATAAAATCGAGGAGGAAGCATTCCAAGAATCTGCCCTCTGATATGTGCATTCACTTCACAGAGTTAATGCTTACACTATTTTGCCCAGTTTCGAAACTCTCTTTGGAGAATCTGTGAAGGGATATTTAGTGACGCCCAGAGGCTTCTGGTGAGCAAGGAAACGTCATCCGATGAAATCTGCAGAGAAACTTTCTGAGCAACTGCTTTGAGATGTGCGTATTCATCTCATAGAGTTAAACAGTTCTTTGAATTGAACAGCTTGAAAATACTCTTTTTGTGGAATCTAAGGAAGGACATTTGGAAATGATCAATAGAACATGAAGAAAGAAATATTCTCAGGTAAAACCCAGAAAGAAGCTTTCTCTGAAACTGCTCTGTGTCGTCTTAATGGCTGTCACTCAGTTAAGACCCTTTCTTCATTGAGCAGTTTTCTAACTCTGTGCATGCTTAGCGTGTGACGGGATATTTGGGAGCACTTTGAGGATTACGGTGAAAAAGGAAATATGTTCACACCAAAACTGGAGAGAAGTTTTCCGAGGAACTGCCTTGTGACGTGGGCATTCCACTCACACTGTTATACCTATCTTCTCATATAGCGTTGCGGAAACCGTTTCGGAGAAACAGGTACCAAGTGATATTCGGGAGCATTTTGATGCCAATGGCAAAAAGGGAAAGAGCCTCAGAATAAATCTGGAAAATGATTTCCAGGAAACTACTCTGTGATATGTGTAATCATTTCCCAGAGAAAATGCTTTCTTTACATTACGCAGTTTGGAATCTGTCATGGATGGATCCGTGAAGGGACCTTTGGGAGCACATTCAAGACTAGGGTGAAAAACGAAATATCTTCAGATAAAAGCGAGAAAGAAGCTTTCTGTGAGTCTGCTTTTTGCTATGTTTATTCGTCTCACATAGATGAAGCTTTCATTACATTACTCAGCTTGGAACTGCCTCATGGACGGATCCACGAAGGGATATTTGGGATCACATTCGGGCCCATAGTGAAATAGGAAACATAGTCAGATGAAAACGGGAGAGAAGCTTTCTGAGAAACTGCTTGGTGACATGTGCATTCCACTCAGGGAGTTACAACTTTCTTCTCATAAGGCACTATTTGAACACTGTTTCTGTAAAACCAACAGACTGATATTCGGAGCACATTGAAGACTATGGCAAAATTGAAATGTCCAATAAAAAACAGAAAGAAGCACTCGAATAAACTGTCCTCGGACATGTCCTTTTTGACACAGAGTTAAAGTTACTCTACATTTCCCAGTTTGAAAGTCGGTCTTTGAGGGTTCTGTGAAGTGATAGTAAGTGACAACCAAAGGCCTGTGTGGAGCAAGGAAATGTCTTCCATCGAATATTTGAGAGAAGCATTTTGCGCAACTCTTTTGTGAAGCTTGTGCTCATCTCATAGAGTTATATCATACTTTGGATTGAGTAGCTTGAAATGAATGTTTCTGTGGAATCTGAGAAAGGACATTTTGAAACGCTCTTTAGAATATCCTGGAAAAGAAATAACCTCAGAGAGAAACCAGAAGGAAGCTTTCTGTGAAACTGCCCTGTGTCTCCTGATTTCCATGACACAGTTAAGCTTCCCTTTTCATTGAGCAGTATCATAACACTGTTTTTGTTTAGTCTGGGAAGGGACATTCAGGAGCTCTTTGGGGCTTATGGTGAGAAAGGAAACGTCTTCAGATAGAAACTGGAGAGAAGGTTTCTGAGGAGCTGCTTTGTGGTGTGTGCATTCCACTTACAGAATTCCACTCACAGAATGGCCTGTGCATTCCACTCACAGAATGACGTGTGCATTCTACACACCTTTCATCTCCTAGAGGATTCCGGAATCCCTTTTGGAGAGAAAGCTACCAAGAGACATTCGGGAGTATTGGGATGGCTCTGGTGAAAAAGGAAATATCCTCAGACAAAAACTGGAGAGAAGATTTCTGTGAAACTGCTTTGTATTAGATGTATTTATTCATCTCGCATAGTTAAAACTTTTCTTATATTACGCAGTTTGGAAACTCCGTCATGCATGCATCTACGAAGGAACATTCGGGTGCACATTCAGGCCTATGGGGAAAGAGGAGATATCTTTAGATAAAAAGTGGAGAGAAGCTTTCTGAGAAATGATTTTGTGATGTATGCATTCCACTCAGGGAGTTATACCTCTTTTCTCACAAGGCAGTGTTTGGACATTGTTCTTGTGAAACCAAAAAAGTGATATTTCGGAGTGCATTGAGGACTATGGCAAATAGTGAAATATACTGAAATAAAATCGAGGAAGAAGGCTTCCAAGAATCTGCTCTCTGATATGTGAATTTACTTCACACAGTTAATGCTTACTCTATGTTGCCCAGTTTCGAAACTCTGTTTTTGAGGGATCTGTGAAGGGATATTTAGTGATGCCCAGAGGCTTGTGGTGAGCAAGGAAACGTCTTCTGATGAAACCTGCAGAGAAAATTTCTGAGCAGCTGCTTTGCGATGTGTGTATTCATCTCATGGAATTAAACCATTCTTTGGAATGAGAAGGTTGAAATCACTGTTTCTGTGGAATCTGAGGAAGTATATTTGGGAACAATCCTTAGAATATGGAGAAAGGAATATCCTCAACAAAAATCCAGAAGGAAGCGTTCTGTGAAGCTGTTTTGTGTCGCCTTAATGGCTTTCACTCAGTTAAGCCCCGCTTTTCATTGAGCAGTTTTCTAACCCTGTGTATGCTTAGCATGTGACGGGATAATCGGGAGCACTTTGAGGCTTACGGTGAAAAAGGAAATATGTTCATACTAAAACTGGACAGAAGCTTTCCGAGGAACTGTCTTGTGACTTGTGCGTTCCACTCACAGTGTTATACCTCTGTTCACATACAGTGTCGGTGAAACCCTTTTGGAGAAACAAGTACCAAGTGATATTCAGGAGCATGTTGATGCCAATGATGAAAAGGCAAATAGCCTCAGACAAAAACTGGAAAGAATATTTCTAGGAAACTACTCTGTGATATATGTAATCATGTGACATAGATTAAGATTTCTTTACATTATGCATCTTGGAAACTGTCATTGACGTATCCAGGAAGGGACCTTCATGAGCACATTCAAGGCTACATTGAAATAGGAAATATCTTCAGATAAAAACTGGAAAGAAGCTTTCTGTGAATCTGTTTTTTGTTACGTTTGTTCATCCCACATAGTTGAAGCTTCCTTAACATTACACAGCTTGGAAACTCACTCGGGGATGGAGCTGAGAAGGGATATTTGGGATCACATTCAGGTCTATGGTTAAATAGGAAATATAGTCAGATAAAAACTGGAGAGAAGCTTTATGAGAAACTGATTGGTGATGTGTGCATTCCAGACAGGTAGTTATAACTTTCTTCTCATAAGGCACAGTTTGAACACTGTTCCTGGAAACCTAAAAGCGTGATATTCGGAGCACATTGAAGACTATGGCAAAAATTGAAATGTCATCTAATAAAAAACAGAAAGAAGCACTCGAAGAAACTGCTCTCTGACTTGTCCATTCTTTTCACAGTGTTAAAGCTTACTCTATATTTCCAAGTATGAATGTAGGTCTTTCAGGGTTCTGTGAAAGGATAGTAAATGGCAACCGGAGGCCTGTGTTGAGCAAGGAAATGTCTTCCATGGAAAATTGGAGAGAAGCTTTCTGCACAACTCTTTTGTGATGTTTATATTCATCTCATAGAGTTAAATCATTATTTGGATTGAGCAGTGTGAAATCACTGTTTCTGTGGATTCTGAGAAAGGACATTTGGAAACTCTCTTTAGAATATCCTGAAAAAGGAATAACCTCAAGGAAAACCCAGAAGGAAGCTTTCTGTGAAACTGCTCTGTGTCACGTCAATTCCGCTCACACAGTTAAGCTTCCATTTTCATTGAGCAGTATCATAACACTGCTTTTGTTTATTCTGTGAAGGGATATTCAGGAGTGCTTTGAGGCTCATGGTGAGAAAGGAAACGTCTTCACATACAAACTGGAGAGAAACTTTCAGAGGAGCTGCTTTATGACGTGTGCATTCCACTCACAGAATTACACTCACAGAATGACATGTGCATTTCACTCACAGAATGACGTGTGCATTCCACTCACCTTTATTCTCCTAGGGGATTGTTTAGTCTGTGAAGGGATATTCAGGAGCGCTTTGAAACTCACGGTGAGAAAGGAAACATCTTCACACAGAAACTGGGAGAAGCTTTCTGAGGAGCTGCTTTGTGACGTGTGTATTCCACTCACAGAAATATACCTTTCTTCTCTGAGAGGATTTCCGATTCCTTTTGGAGAAAATGCTATCAAGAGACATTCGGGAGCATAGGGATGGCTATGGTGAAAAAGTAAATGTCCTCAGACAAAAACTGGAAAGAAGATTTCTGTGAAACTGCTTTGTTTTAGACATATTTATTAATCTCACATAGTTAAAACTTTTCTTATATTACACAGTTTGGAAACTCTGTCATGCACAGATCCACGAAGGGACATTCGGGAGCACATTCAGGCCTACGGTGAAAGAGGAGATATCTTCAGACAAAAACTGGATAGAAGCTTTCTGAGAAACTTCTTTGTGATGTATGCATTCCACTCAGGGATTTATACCTCTTTTCTCATAAGGCACTGTTTGAACATTGTTCCTGTGAAACCAAAAATGTGATATTTCGGAGTGTATTGAGGACTACGCCAAATATTGCAATATACTGAATAAAATCGAGGAAGAAGCGTTCCAAGAATCTGCCCTCTGATATGGGCATTCACTTCAGAAAGATAATGCTTACTCTATGTTGCCCAGTTTCGAAACTCTGTCTTCCACGTATCTGTGAGGTGTTTTTTAGTGATGCTCAGAGGCTTGTGGTGAGCCAGGAAATGTCTTCCCATGAAACCTGCAGGAAAACTTTCTTAGCAACTGCTTTGCAATGTGTGTATTCATCTCATAGAGGTAAATCATTCTTTGGATTGAGCAGCGTGAAATAATTGTTTTTGTGGAATCTGAGGAAGGACATTGTGAACGATCCTTAGAATACGGGGGAAGAAATGTCCTCAGGGAAAATCCAGAAGGAAGCTTTCTGTGAAACTGCTCTGTGTCATCTTTATTCCTCTCACTCAGTTAAACCAATCTTTTCATGGAGTAGTTTATTAACCCTGTGTATGTTTAGTGTGTGATGGGATATTCGGGAGCACATTGATGCTTATGGTGAAAAAGGAAATATGTTCCGACCGATACTGGGAGAAGATTTCCGAGGAACTGCTTTGTGACGTGTGCATTTCACTCACAGTGTTAGACCTCTCTTCTCATAGAGCCTCGGGGAAACCCTTTTGGAGAAACAGGTACCAAGTGATATTCGGTAGCATGTTGATGCCGATGGTGAAAAGGGAAATAGCCTCAGACAAAACCTGGAAAGAAGCTTTCTAGGAAGCTACTGTGTGATATGTGTAAACATCTCATGTAGACAAAGCTTTCATTACATTACGCTGGTTGGAAACGGTCATGGACGGATCCACGAAGTGACATCCAGGAGCAGATTCAACACTACGGTGAAAAAGGAAATATCTTCAGATAAAAACTGGAAAGAAGCTTTCTGTGAATCTGCTTTTTGCTATGTTTATTCATCTCATATAGATGAAGCTTTCTTTACATTATGCAGCTTGGAATCTCCCTCGTGGATGGAACCGCAAAGGGATATATTGAATGACATATGGGCCTATGGTGAAATAGGAGATGTAGTCAGATAAAAACTGGAGAGAAGCTTTCTGAGAAACTGGTTGGTGTTGTGTGCATTACACTCAGAGAGGTATAACTTTCTTCTCATAAGGCACAGTTTGAACACTGTTTCTGTAAAATTAAAGAGTGATATTCGGAGCACATTGAAGGCTATGGTAAAAAGTGAAATTTCGTCCAATAAAAAAGAGAAAGAAGCACTCGAAGAAACTGCTCTCTGACAAGTCCATTCTTTTCACATGGTTAAATCTTACTCTACATTTCCCAGTTTGAAAGTCTGTCTCTGAGGCTTCTGCGAAGGGATAGTATGTGGCAACCGGAGGTCTGTATCAAACAAGGAAATGTCTTCCTTCTAAAATTGGAGAGAAGATATCTGCGCAACTCTTTTCTGATGTTTGTATTCATTTCATAGGGTTAAGTCATTCTTTGGATTGAGCAGATTAAAACCACTGTTTCTGTGGACTCTGAGAAAAGACATTTGAAAACGCTCTTTGGAATATCCTGAAAAAGAAATAACTTCTGAGACAAACCAGAAGGAAGCTTTCTGTGAGACTGCTCTGTGTCACGTGAATTCCACTCACACAGTTAAGCTTCTCTTTTCATTGTGCAGTATCATAACACTGTTTTTGTTTAGTCTGCTAAGGGATATTCTGGAGCACTTTGAGGCTTATGGTGAGAAAGGAAACGTATTCTGATAGAAACGGGAGAGAAGCTTTCTGAAGACCTGCTTTGTGACGTGTGCATGTGACTCACAGAAATATACCTTTCTTCTCCTAGAGTATCCTGGAATCCCTATTGGAGAAAGAGCTACCAAGGGACATTCGTGTGTATATGGAGGGCTATAGTAAAAAAGTAAGTATCCACAGCCAAAAATGAAAAGAAGATATCTGTGAAAATGCTTTGTGTTAGATATCTTTATTCATCTCACATAGTTAAAACTTTTCTTATATTATGCAATTTGGAAATTCCGTCATGCACAGATCCGTGAAGGGACATTCGGGAGCACATTCAGGCCTACAGTGAAAGAGGAGATATCCTCAGATAAAAACAGGATATAAGCTTTCTGAGAAACTCCTTTTGTGATGTATGCATTCCACTCAGGGAATTATACCTCGTTTCTCACAAGGTAGCGCCTGAACACTATTCCTGTGAAATGGAAAAAGTGATATTTCGGAGTGGAATGTGGACTATGGCGAATAGGGAAATAAACTGAAATAAAATCAAGGAAAAGTTGTTCCAAGAATCTCCTGTCTGATATGTGCATTCACTTCACAGAGTTAATACATACACTATGTTGCCCAGTTTCAAAACTCTCTTTGAAGAATCTGTGTAGGGATATTTAGTGACATCCGGAGAGTTCTGGTGAGCAAGAAAACGTCTTTCGATGAAACCTGCAGAGAAATATTCTGAGCAACTGCTTGGCAATGTGTGTATTCGTCTTATAGAGTGAAGCCATTATTTGGATTGAGCAGCTAGAAATCACTGTTTTTTTGTAATCTGAGGAAGGATATTTGGGTACGATACTTAGAATATGGAGAAAGATATATCCTCAGGTAAAATCCAGAAGGAAGCTTTCTGTGAAACTGCTCTGTGTTGCCTTAATTCTTCTTGCTCAGGTAAGCCTCTTTTTTCATTGAGCAGTTTTCTCACCCTGTGTATGTTTAGCATGTGATGGGATATTCCAGAGCACTTTCAGGCTTACAGTGAAAAAGGAAATATGCTCAGAACGAAACTCTAGAGAAGCTTCCGAAGAACTGCATTGTGATGTTTGCATTCCACTCACAGTGTTACCCCTCTCCTCATGCAGCATCGGGGAAACCTTTTTGGAGAAACAGGTACCAAGTGATATTCGGGAGCATGTTAATGCCGATGGTGAAAAGGGAAATAGCCTCAGACAAAAACTGGAAAGAAGCTTTCTAGGAAACGACTCAGTGGTATGTGTAATCACCTCACATAGATAAAGCTTTCTTTACATTACGCAGCTTGAAAATTTTCTTTCTCTTGCCTGATTGCCCTAGCCAGAATTTCCAACACTATGTTGAATAGGAGTGGTGAGAGAGGGCATTCCTGTCTTGAGCCAGTTTTCAAAGGGAATTTTTCCAGTTTTTGCTCATTCAGTATGATATTAGCTGTGGGTTTGTCATAAATAGCTCTTATTATTTTGAGGTACGTTCCAACAATACCGAATTTGTTGAACGTTTTTAGCATGAAGGGCTGTTGAATTTTGTCAAAAGCCTTTTCTGCATCTATTGAGATAATCATGTGGTTCTTGTCTTTGGTTCTGTTGATATGCTGGATTATGTTGATTGATTTGTGAATGCTGAACCAGCCTTGCATCCCAGGGATGAAGCCCACTTGATCATGATGGATAAGCTTTTTGATGTGCTGCTGAATCCGGTTTGCCAGTATCTTATTGAGGATTTTTGCATTGATGTTCATCAGGGAGATTGGTCTAAAATTCTCTTTTTTTGTTGTGTCTCTGCCAGGCTTTGGTATCAGGATGATGTTGGCCTCATAAAATGAGTTAGGGAGGCAAGAGAAAGAAATCAAGAGTATTCAGTTAGGAAAAGAAGAAGTCAAATTGTTACTGTTTGCAGATGACATGATTGTATATTTAGAAAACGCCATCATCTCAGCCCAAAATCTTCTTAAGCTGATAAGCAACTTCAGCAAAGTC
>NW_022322612.1:0-11718 GCF_002776525.5 Piliocolobus tephrosceles | reverse complement strand
GACTTTGCTGAAGTTGCTTATCAGCTTAAGAAGATTTTGGGCTGAGATGATGGCGTTTTCTAAATATACAATCATGTCATCTGCAAACAGTAACAATTTGACTTCTTCTTTTCCTAACTGAATACTCTTGATTTCTTTCTCTTGCCTCCCTAACTCATTTTATGAGGCCAACATCATCCTGATACCAAAGCCTGGCAGAGACACAACAAAAAAAGAGAATTTTAGACCAATCTCCCTGATGAACATCAATGCAAAAATCCTCAATAAGATACTGGCAAACCGGATTCAGCAGCACATCAAAAAGCTTATCCATCATGATCAAGTGGGCTTCATCCCTGGGATGCAAGGCTGGTTCAGCATTCACAAATCAATCAACATAATCCAGCATATCAACAGAACCAAAGACAAGAACCACATGATTATCTCAATAGATGCAGAAAAGGCTTTTGACAAAATTCAACAGCCCTTCATGCTAAAAACGTTCAACAAATTCGGTATTGTTGGAACGTACCTCAAAATAATAAGAGCTATTTATGACAAACCCACAGCTAATATCATACTGAATGAGCAAAAACTGGAAAAATTCCCTTTGAAAACTGGCTCAAGACAGGAATGCCCTCTCTCACCACTCCTATTCAACATAGTGTTGGAAATTCTGGCTAGGGCAATCAGGCAAGAGAAAGAAAATTTTCAAGCTGCGTAATGTAAAGAAAGCTTTATCTATGTGAGGTGATTACACATACCACTGAGTCGTTTCCTAGAAAGCTTCTTTCCAGTTTTTGTCTGAGGCTATTTCCCTTTTCACCATCGGCATTAACATGCTCCCGAATATCACTTGGTACCTGTTTCTCCAAAAAGGTTTCCCCGATGCTGCATGAGGAGAGGGGTAACACTGTGAGTGGAATGCAAACATCACAATGCAGTTCTTCGGAAGCTTCTCTAGAGTTTCGTTCTGAGCATATTTCCTTTTTCACTGTAAGCCTGAAAGTGCTCTGGAATATCCCATCACATGCTAAACATACACAGGGTGAGAAAACTGCTCAATGAAAAAAGAGGCTTACCTGAGCAAGAAGAATTAAGGCAACACAGAGCAGTTTCACAGAAAGCTTCCTTCTGGATTTTACCTGAGGATATATCTTTCTCCATATTCTAAGTATCGTACCCAAATATCCTTCCTCAGATTACAAAAAAACAGTGATTTCTAGCTGCTCAATCCAAATAATGGCTTCACTCTATAAGACGAATACACACATTGCCAAGCAGTTGCTCAGAATATTTCTCTGCAGGTTTCATCGAAAGACGTTTTCTTGCTCACCAGAACTCTCCGGATGTCACTAAATATCCCTACACAGATTCTTCAAAGAGAGTTTTGAAACTGGGCAACATAGTGTATGTATTAACTCTGTGAAGTGAATGCACATATCAGACAGGAGATTCTTGGAACAACTTTTCCTTGATTTTATTTCAGTTTATTTCCCTATTCGCCATAGTCCACATTCCACTCCGAAATATCACTTTTTCCATTTCACAGGAATAGTGTTCAGGCGCTACCTTGTGAGAAACGAGGTATAATTCCCTGAGTGGAATGCATACATCACAAAAGGAGTTTCTCAGAAAGCTTATATCCTGTTTTTATCTGAGGATATCTCCTCTTTCACTGTAGGCCTGAATGTGCTCCCGAATGTCCCTTCACGGATCTGTGCATGACGGAATTTCCAAATTGCATAATATAAGAAAAGTTTTAACTATGTGAGATGAATAAAGATATCTAACACAAAGCATTTTCACAGATATCTTCTTTTCATTTTTGGCTGTGGATACTTACTTTTTTACTATAGCCCTCCATATACACACGAATGTCCCTTGGTAGCTCTTTCTCCAATAGGGATTCCAGGATACTCTAGGAGAAGAAAGGTATATTTCTGTGAGTCACATGCACACGTCACAAAGCAGGTCTTCAGAAAGCTTCTCTCCCGTTTCTATCAGAATACGTTTCCTTTCTCACCATAAGCCTCAAAGTGCTCCAGAATATCCCTTAGCAGACTAAACAAAAACAGTGTTATGATACTGCACAATGAAAAGAGAAGCTTAACTGTGTGAGTGGAATTCACGTGACACAGAGCAGTCTCACAGAAAGCTTCCTTCTGGTTTGTCTCAGAAGTTATTTCTTTTTCAGGATATTCCAAAGAGCGTTTTCAAATGTCTTTTCTCAGAGTCCACAGAAACAGTGGTTTTAATCTGCTCAATCCAAAGAATGACTTAACCCTATGAAATGAATACAAACATCAGAAAAGAGTTGCGCAGATATCTTCTCTCCAATTTTAGAAGGAAGACATTTCCTTGTTTGATACAGACCTCCGGTTGCCACATACTATCCCTTCGCAGAAGCCTCAGAGACAGACTTTCAAACTGGGAAATGTAGAGTAAGATTTAACCATGTGAAAAGAATGGACTTGTCAGAGAGCAGTTTCTTCGAGTGCTTCTTTCTCTTTTTTATTGGACGAAATTTCACTTTTTACCATAGCCTTCAATGTGCTCCGAATATCACTCTTTAATTTTACAGAAACAGTGTTCAAACTGTGCCTTATGAGAAGAAAGTTATACCTCTCTGAGTGTAATGCACACAACACCAACCAGTTTCTCAGAAAGCTTCTCTCCAGTTTTTATCTGACTACATCTCCTATTTCACCATAGGCCCATATGTCATTCAATATATCCCTTTGCGGTTCCATCCACGAGGGAGATTCCAAGCTGCATAATGTAAAGAAAGCTTCATCTATATGAGATGAATAAACATAGCAAAAAGCAGATTCACAGAAAGCTTCTTTCCAGTTTTTATCTGAAGATATTTCCTTTTTCACCGTAGTGTTGAATCTGCTCCTGGATGTCACTTCGTGGATCCGTCCATGACCGTTTCCAACCAGCGTAATGTAATGAAAGCTTTGTCTACATGAGATGTTTACACATATCACACAGTAGCTTCCTAGAAAGCTTCTTTCCAGGTTTTGTCTGAGGCTATTTCCCTTTTCACCATCGGCATCAACATGCTACCGAATATCACTTGGTACCTGTTTCTCCAAAAGGGTTTCCCCGAGGCTCTATGAGAAGAGAGGTCTAACACTGTGAGTGAAATGCACACGTCACAAAGCAGTTCCTCGGAAATCTTCTCCCAGTATCGGTCGGAACATATTTCCTTTTTCACCATAAGCATCAATGTGCTCCCGAATATCCCATCACACACTAAACATACACAGGGTTAATAAACTACTCCATGAAAAGATTGGTTTAACTGAGTGAGAGGAATAAAGATGACACAGAGCAGTTTCACAGAAAGCTTCCTTCTGGATTTTCCCTGAGGACATTTCTTCCCCCGTATTCTAAGGATCGTTCACAATGTCCTTCCTCAGATTCCACAAAAACAATTATTTCACGCTGCTCAATCCAAAGAATGATTTACCTCTATGAGATGAATACACACATTGCAAAGCAGTTGCTAAGAAAGTTTTCCTGCAGGTTTCATGGGAAGACATTTCCTGGCTCACCACAAGCCTCTGAGCATCACTAAAAAACACCTCACAGATACGTGGAAGACAGAGTTTCGAAACTGGGCAACATAGAGTAAGCATTATCTTTCTGAAGTGAATGCCCATATCAGAGGGCAGATTCTTGGAACGCTTCTTCCTCGATTTTATTCAGTATATTGCAATATTTGGCGTAGTCCTCAATACACTCCGAAATATCACATTTTTGGTTTCACAGGAACAATGTTCAAACAGTGCCTTATGAGAAAAGAGGTATAAATCCCTGAGTGGAATGCATACATCACAAAGAAGTTTCTCAGAAAGCTTCTATCCAGTTTTTGTCTGAAGATATCTCCTCTTTCACCGTAGGCCTGAATGTGCTCCCGAATGTCCCTTCGTGGATCTGTGCATGACAGAGTTTCCAAACTGTGTAATATAAGAAAAGTTTTAACTATGTGAGATTAATAAATATGTCTAAAACAAAGCAGTTTCACAGAAATCTTCTTTCCAGTTTTTGTCTGAGGACATTTACTTTTTCACCATAGCCATCCCTATGCTCCCGAATGTCTCTTGATAGCATTTTCTCCAAAAGGAATCGGAAATCCTCTCAGAGAAGAAAGGTATATTTCTGTGAGTGGAATACACACGTCACAAAGCAGCTCCTCAGAAAGCTTCTCCCAGTTTCTGTGTGAAGATGTTTCCTTTCTCACCGTGAGTTTCAAAGCGCTCCTGAATATCCCTTCACAGACTAAACAATCCCCTAGGAGAATAAAGGTGAGTGGAATGCACACGTCATTCTGTGAGTGAAATGCACATGTCATTCTGTGAGTGTAATTCTGTGAGTGGAATGCACACGTCATAAAGCAGCTCCTCTGAAAGTTTCTCTCCAGTTTGTATGTGAAGACGTTTCCTTTCTCACCATGAGCCTCAAAGCACTCCTGAATATCCCTTCACAGAATAAACAAAAGCAGTGTTATGATACTGCTCAATGAAAATGGAAGCTTAACTGTGTGAGCGGAATTGACGTGACACAGAGCAGTTTCACAGAAAGCTTCCTTCTGGGTTTTCCTTGAGGTTATTCCTTTTTCAGGATATTCTAAAGAGAGTTTCCAAATGTCCTTTCTCAGAATCCACAGAAACAGTGATTTCACACTGCTCAATCCAAATAATGATTTAACTCTATGAGATGAATATAAACATCACAAAAGAGTTGTGCAGAAAGCTTCTCTCCAATTTTCCATGGAAGACATTTCCTTGCTCAACACAGGCCTCCGGTTGCCATTTACTATCCTTTCACAGAACCCTGAAAGACCTACATTCATACTTGGAAATATAGAGTAAGCTTTAACACTGTGAAAAGAATGGACAAGTCAGAGAGCAGTTTCTTCGAGTGCTTCTTTCTGTTTTTTATTAGATGACATTTCAATTTTTGCCATAGTCTTCAATGTGCTCCGAATATCACGCTTTTAGGTTTCCAGGAACAGTGTTCAAACTGTGCCTTATGAGAAGAAAGTTATAACTACCTGTCTGGAATGCACACATCACCAATCAGTTTCTCATAAAGCTTCTCTCCAGTTTTTATCTGACTATATTTCCTATTTAACCATAGACCTGAATGTGATCCCAAATATCCCTTCTCAGCTCCATCCCCGAGTGAGTTTCCAAGCTGTGTAATGTTAAGGAAGCTTCAACTATGTGGGATGAACAAACGTAACAAAAAACAGATTCACAGAAAGCTTCTTTCCAGTTTTTATCTGAAGATATTTCCTATTTCAATGTAGCCTTGAATGTGCTCATGAAGGTCCCTTCCTGGATACGTCAATGACAGTTTCCAAGATGCATAATGTAAAGAAATCTTAATCTATGTCACATGATTACATATATCACAGAGTAGTTTCCTAGAAATATTCTTTCCAGTTTTTGTCTGAGGCTATTTGCCTTTTCATCATTGGCATCAACATGCTCCTGAATATCACTTGGTACTTGTTTCTCCAAAAGGGTTTCACCGACACTGTATGTGAACAGAGGTATAACACTGTGAGTGGAACGCACAAGTCACAAGACAGTTCCTCGGAAAGCTTCTGTCCAGTTTTAGTATGAACATATTTCCTTTTTCACCGTAAGCCTCAAAGTGCTCCCGATTATCCCGTCACATGCTAAGCATACACAGGGTTAGAAAACTGCTCAATGAAAAGCGGGGCTTAACTGAGTGAAAGCCATTAAGGCGACACAAAACAGCTTCACAGAACGCTTCCTTCTGGATTTTTGTTGAGGATATTCCTTTCTCCATATTCTAAGGATTGTTCCCAAATATACTTCCTCAGATTCCACAGAAACAGTGATTTCAACCTTCTCATTCCAAAGAATGGTTTAATTCCATGAGATGAATACACACATCGCAAAGCAGCTGCTCAGAAATTTTCTCTGCAGGTTTCATCAGAAGACGTTTCCTTGCTCACCACAAGCCTCTGGGCATCACTAAATATCCCTTCACAGATCCCTCAAAAACAGAGTTTCGAAACTGGGCAACATAGAGTAAGCATTAACTGTGTGAAGTAAATTCACATATCAGAGAGCAGATTCTTGGAAGCCTTCTTCCTCGATTTTATTTCAGTATATTTCACTATTTGCCATAGTCCTCAATGCACTCCGAAATATCACTTTTTTGGTTTCACAAGAACAATGTCCAAACACTGCCTTGTGAGAAAAGAGGTATAACTCCCTGAGTGGAATGCATACATCACAAAATCATTTCTCAGAAAGCTTCTCTCCACTTTTTATCTAAAGATATCTCCTCTTTCCCCATAGGCCTGAATGTGCACCCGAATGTTCCTTCGTAGATGCATGCATGACGGAGTTTCCAAACTGCGTAATATAAGAAAAGTTTTAACTATGCGAGATGAATAAATACATCTAATACAAAGCAGTTTCACAGAAATCTTCTCTCCAGTTTTTGTCTGAGGATATTTCCTTTTTCACCAGAGCCATCCCAATACTCCCGAATGTCTCTTGGTAGCTTTCTCTCCAAAAGGGATTCCGGAATCCTCTAGGAGATGAAAGGTGTGTAGAATGCACACGTCATTCTGTGAGTGGAATGCACAGGCCATTCTGTGAGTGGAATTCTGTAAGTGGAATGCACACACCACAAAGCAGCTCCTCAGAAACCTTCTCTCCAGTTTCTATCTGAAGACGTTTCCTTTCTCACCATAAGCCCCAAAGAGCTCCTGAATGTCCCTTCCCAGACTAAACAAAAACAGTGTTATGATACTGCTCAATGAAAAGGGAAGCTTAACTGTGTCATGGAAATCAGGAGACACAGGGCAGTTTCACAGAAAGCTTCCTTCTGGTTTCTCTCTGAGGTTATTTCTTTTCCAGGATATTCTAAAGAGCGTTTCAAAATGTCCTTTCTCAGATTCCACAGAAACATTCATTTCAAGCTACTCAATCCAAAGTATGATATAACTCTATGAGATGAGCACAAGCTTCACAAAAGAGTTGCGCAAAATGCTTCTCTCAAATATTCGATGGAAGACATTTCCTTGCTCCACACAGGCCTTTGGTTGTCACTTACTATCACTTCACAGAACCCTCAAAGACCGACTTTCAAACTGGGAAATGTAGAGTAACTTTAACTCTGTGTCAAAAAGGACATGTCCGAGGACAGTTTATTCGAGTGCTTCTTTCTGTTTTTTATTGGACATTTCAATTTTGCCATAGTCTTCAATGTGCTCCGAATATCAGTCTGTTGGTTTTACAGAAACAGTGTTCAAATAGTGCCTTATGAGAAGAAAGTTGTAACTCCCTGAGTGGAATGCACATGTCACCAAGCAGTTTCTCAGAAAGCTTCTCTCCCGTTTTCATCTGACTATGTTTCCTATTTCACTATGGGCCCGAATGTGATCCCAAATATCCCTTCGTGGATCCGTCCATGAGGCAGTTCCAAGCTGAGTAATGTAATGAAAGCTTCATCTATGTGAGACGAATAAACATAGCAAAAAGCAGACTCACAGAAAGCTTCTTTCTCGCTTTTATCTGAAGATATTTCGTTTTTCACCCTAGTCTTGAATGTGCTCCCAAAGGTCCCTTCACGGATCCATCCATGACAGATTCCAAACTGCGTAATGTAAAGAAAGCATTTTCTCTGGGAAATGATTACACATATCACAGAGTAGTTTCCTGGAAATCATTTTCCAGATTTATTCTGAGGCTCTTTCCCTTTTTGCCATTGGCATCAAAATGCTCCCGAATATCACTTGGTACCTGTTTCTCCGAAACGGTTTCCGCAACGCTATATGAGAAGATAGGTATAACAGTGTGAGTGGAATGCCCACGTCACAAGGCAGTTCCTCGGAAAACTTCTCTCCAGTTTTGGTGTGAACATATTTCCTTTTTCACCGTAATCCTCAAAGTGCTCCCAAATATCCCGTCACACGCTAAGCATGCACAGAGTTAGAAAACTGCTCAATGAAGAAAGGGTCTTAACTGAGTGACAGCCATTAAGACGACACAGAGCAGTTTCAGAGAAAGCTTCTTTCTGGGTTTTACCTGAGAATATTTCTTTCTTCATGTTCTATTGATCATTTCCAAATGTCCTTCCTTAGATTCCACAAAAAGAGTATTTTCAAGCTGTTCAATTCAAAGAACTGTTTAACTCTATGAGATGAATACGCACATCTCAAAGCAGTTGCTCAGAAAGTTTCTCTGCAGATTTCATCGGATGACGTTTCCTTGCTCACCAGAAGCCTCTGGGCGTCACTAAATATCCCTTCACAGATTCTCCAAAGAGAGTTTCGAAACTGGGCAAAATAGTGTAAGCATTAACTCTGTGAAGTGAATGCACATATCAGAGGGCAGATTCTTGGAATGCTTCCTCCTCGATTTTATTTCAGTACATTCACTATTCGCCATAGTCCTCAATGCCCTCCGAAATGTCACCTTTTCGGTTTCACAGGAACAGAGTTCACCGTAAGCCTTAAAGCACTCCTGAATATACCTTCGCAGACTAAACAAAAACAGAATTATGATACTGCTCAATGAAAAGAGAAACTTAATGGTGTGAGTGGAATTCACTTGACAGAGAGCAGTTTCACAGAAAGCTTCCTTCTAGTTTCTCTCTGAGGTTATTTCTTTTTCAGGATATTCTAAAAACCGTTTCCAAATGTCCTTTCTCAGATTCCACAGAAATAGTGATTTCAAACTGCTCAATCCAAGGAATGATGCAACTCTATGAGATGAATACATACATCTCAAAAGAGTTACACAGAAAGATTCTCTCTGATTTTTGATGGAAAATATTTCCTTGTTCAACACAGACCTCCCGTTGCCACTTACTATCCCTTCGCAGAACCCTCAAAACCGACTTTCAAACTGTGAAATATAGAGTAAGCTTTAACCCTGTGTTAAAGTAGACATGTCAGAGAGCAGTTTCTTCAAGTGCTTCTTTCTGTTTTTTATTGGACATTTCAATTTTGCCATAGACTTCAATGTGCTCCGAATATCACTCTTTTGGTTTTCCAGGAACAGTGTTCAAATTGTGCCTTATGAGAAGAAAGTTATAATGCCCTGAGTGGAATGCAAACATCACAAAGCGGTTTCTCTGAAAGCTTCTCTCCCGTTTTGATCTGACTATATTTCCTATTTCACTCTAGGCCTGAATGCGATCCCAAGTATTCCTTCGTGGATCCATCCACAAGGGAGTTTCCAAGATTTGTAATGTAAAGAAAACTTCATTTCTGTGAGATGAATACACATAGCAAAAAACAGATTCACAGAAAGCTTCTTTCCCGTTTGTAGCTGAAGGTATTTCGTTTTTCACCATAGTCTTCAAGGTGCTCCCGAAGGTCCCTTCGTGGATCTGTCCATGACAGTTTCCAAGCTGTGTAATGTAAAGAAACCTTTATCTATTTGAGATGATTACACATATCCCAGAGTAGTTTCCTAGAAAGCTTTTCCCAGTTTTAGTCTGAGGCTATTTCCCTTTTCACCATCAGCACCAACATGCTCCCGAATATCGTTTGGTACCTGTTTCTCCAAAAGGGTTCCCTGGTGCAGTATGAGAAGAGAGGTATAACACTGTGAGTGAAATGCACATGTCACAAGGCAGTTCTTCGGAAAGCTTCTCTCCAGTTTTGGTCTGAACATATTTCTTTTTTCACCATACACCTCAAAGTGCTCTCGAATATCCCATCACACACTAAGCATACACTGGGTTAGAAAAATATTCAATGGAAAGAGGGGCTTAATTGATTGAGAGCCATTAAGATGAAACAGAGCAGTTTCACAGAAAGCTTCCTTCTGGTTTTTACCTGAGGATATTTCTTTCTCCATGTTCTAAGGGTAGTTCCCAAATGTTCTTCTTCAGATTCCACTATATCAGTGATTTCAAGCTGTTCAATCCAAAGAACAGTTTAACTCTATGAGACAAATACACACATTGAAAAGCAGTTGGTCAAAATCTTTCCTTGCAGGTTTCATCAGAAGACGTTTCCTTGTTCACCACAAGCCTCCAGGCATCACTAAATATCCCTTCCCAGATCCTTTAAAGACAGAGTTTCCAAACAGTGATTTCAAGCTACTCAATACAAAGAATGATTTAACTCCATGAGATGAATGCTAACTTCACAAAAGGGTTGCGCAGATGGCTTTTGTCAAATATTTGATGGAAGACATTTCCTTGCTCGACACAGGCCTCCGGTTGCCACTTACTATCCTTTCACAGAATGCTCAAAGTCCAAATTTCACAGAAAGCTTCCTTCTGGTTTCTCTCTCTGAGGCTTTTTCTTTTTCACTATATTCTAAACAACGTTTCCAAATGTCCTTTCTCAAATTCCACAGAAAGAGTGATTTCAAACTGCTTAATCCAAACAATGTTTTAACTCTATGAGATGAATACATACAACTCAAAAGAGTTGCACAAAAATATTCTCTCCGATTTTTGATGGAAGACATTTCCTTGCTCGACACAGTCCTCCCGTTGCCAATTACTATCCCTTCGCAGAACCCTCAAAGACTGACTTACAACCTGGGAAATGTACAGGAAGCTTTACCCCTCTGTAAACAATGGACATGTCAGAGAGCAGTTTCTTCGAGTGCTTCTTTCTGTTTTTTATTGGACAACATTTCACTTTTTGCCATAGTCTTCAATGTGCTCCGAATATCACTCATTAGGTTTTTCAAGAACTGTGTTCAAAATGTGCCTTGTGAGTAGAAAGTTATATCTCCCTGAGTGGAATGCTCACATCACCAAGCAGTTTCTCAGAAAGCTTCTCTGAAGTTTTTATATGACTACATTTCCTATTTCAACATAGGCCCGAATGTGATCCCAAATATACTTTTGTGGATCCATCTACGAGGGAGTTTCCATGCTGCATAAGGTAAAGTAAGCTTCACCTATGTGAGATGAATAAACATAGCAAAAGTAGAGTAACTGAAAGCTTCTTTCCAGGTGTTATCTGAAGATATTTCCTTTTTCACTGTAGCCCTGAATGTGCTCTCAAAGGCTCCTTCATGGATCCCTCCATGACAGTTTCCAAGCTGCCTAATATAAACAAAGCTTTATCTATGTCAGATGATTGCACATATCACAGAGTAGTTTCCTAGAAAGCTTCTTTATAGTTTTTGTCTGAGGCCATTTCCCTTTTCACCATTGGCATCAACCTGCTTCCAAATATCATTTGATACCTGTTTCTCCAAAAGGGTTTCCCCAACGCTGTATGTGAAGAGAAGTATAACACTGGGAGTGGAATGCACACATCATAAAGCAGCTCCTCAGAAAGCTTCTCTCCATTTCGGTCTGAACATATTTCCTATTTCACCATTAGCCTCAAAGTGTTCCTGAATTTCTCAGCACACGCTAAACATACACAGGGTTAGAAAACTGCTCAACTAAAAGAGAGGCTTAACAGAGTGACAGGAATTAAGAGGACACAGAGCAGTTTCACAGAAACCTTCCTTCTGTGTGTTACGTGAGGATATTTCTCTCTCCATATTCTAAGAATCATTCCCCAATGTCCTTCTTCGATTCCACAAAAACAGTGATTTCTTTTGCTGTGCAGAAGCTCTTTAGTTTAATTAGATCCCATTTGTCAATTTTGGCTTTTGCTGCCGTTGCTTTTGGTGTTTTAGACATGAAGTCCTTGATCAGAGTGAACAGGCAACATACAGAATGGGAGAAAATTTTTGCAATCTACTCATCTGA
>NW_022322611.1:0-16071 GCF_002776525.5 Piliocolobus tephrosceles | reverse complement strand
TTAATGTGCAAAAATCACAAGCATTCTTATACACCAGTAACAGACAAGCAGAGAGCCAAATCAGGAATGAACTTCCATTCACAATTGCTTCAAAGAGAATAAAATACCTAGGAATCCAACTTACAAGGGATGTAAACGACCTCTTCAAGGAGAACTACAAACCACTGCTCAGTGAAATCAAAGAGGACACAAACAAATGGAAGAACATACCATGCTCATGGATAGGAAGAATCAATATCGTGAAAATGGCCACACTGCCCAAGGTTATTTATAGATTCAATGCCATCCCCATCAAGCTACCAATGAGTTTCTTCACCGAATTGGAAAAAACTGCTTTAAAGTTCATATGGAACCAAAAAAGAGCCCGCATTGCCAAGACAATCCTAAGTCAAAAGGACAAAGCCGGAGGCGTCACGCTACCTGATTTCAAACTATACTACAAGGCTACAGTAACCAAAACAGCATGGTACTGGTACCAAAACAGAGATATAGACCAATGGAACAGAACGGAGTCCTCAGAAATAATGCCACACATCTACAACCATCTGATCTTTGACAAACCTGACAAAAACAAGAAATGGGGAAAGGATTCCCTATTTAATAAATGGTGCTGGGAAAATTGGCTAGCCATAAGTAGAAAGCTGAAACTGGATCCTTTCCTTACTCCTTATACGAAGATTAATTCAAGATGGATTAGAGACTTAAATGTTAGACCTAACACCATAAAAACCCTAAAAGAAAATCTAGGTAGTACCATTCAGGACATAGGCATGGGCAAGGACTTCATGTCTAAAACACCAAAAGCAACGGCAGCAAAAGCCAAAATTGACAAATGGGATCTAATTAAACTAAAGAGCTTCTGCACAGCAAAAGAAACTACCATCAGAGTGAACAGGAAACCTACAGAATGGGAGAAAATTTTTGCAACCTACTCATCTGACAAAGGGCTAATTTCCAGAATCTACAAAGAACTCAAACAAATATACAAGAAAAAAACAAACAACCCCATCAAAAAGTGGGGAAAGGATATGAACAGACATTTCTCAAAAGAAGACATTCATACAGCCAACAGACACATGAAAAAATGCTCATCATCACTCGCCATCAGAGAAATGCAAATCAAAACCACAATGAGATATCATCTCACACCAGTTAGAATGGCAATCATTAAAAAATCAGGAAACAACAGGTGTTGGAGAGGATGTGGAGAAATAGGAACACTTTTACACTGTTGGTGGGATTGTAAACTAGTTCAACCATTATGGAAAACAGTATGGCAATTCCTCAAAGATCTAGAACTGGATGTACCATATGACCCAGCCATCCCACTGCTGGGTATATACCCAAAGGATTATAAATTATTCTACTACAAAGACACATGCACACGTATGTTTATTGCGGCACTATTCACAATAGCAAAGACTTGGAATCAACCCAAATGTCCACCTGTGACAGACTGGATTAAGAAAATGTGGCACATATACACCATGGAATACTACGCAGCCATAAAAAAGGATGAGTTTGCGTCCTTCGTAGGGACATGGATGCAGCTGGAAACCATCATTCTTAGCAAACTATCACAAGAAGAGAAAACCAAACACCGCATGTTCTCACTCATAGGTGGGAACTGAACAATGAGCTCACTTGGACTCGGGAAGGGGAACATCACACACTGGGGCCTATCATGGGGAGGGGGGAGGGGGGAGGGATTGCATTGGGGAGTTATACCTGATATAAATGATGAATTGATGGGTGCTGACGAGTTGATGGGTGCAGCACACCAACATGGCACATGTATACATATGTAACAAACCTGCACGTTATGCACATGTACCCTAGAACTTAAAGTATAATAAAAATAAATAAATAAATAAATAAATAAATAAATAAAAGAAGGGCACATGTTAAACATCAATTTCAAGTGTGATCACTATATATTAATATGGTCATTTGCATTAGTCAATGAATTGTGACTTTTTAATTTTTATTTACTTATTTTGGGGGAACAGGGCCTCACTCTGTCACCCAGGCTGAAACACAGTGGTACGATCATGGCTCACTGCAGCCTTCACTTCCCAGGCTCCAGTAATCCTCCCACCTCAGACTTTCCAGTAGCTTGGACCACAGGCATGCACCACCATGCCAGGCTAATATTCTTTTTTTGTATTTTTTGTAGAGATAGGGCTTCACCACGTTTCCCAGGCTGGTTTTGAACTCCTAAGCTCAAGCAATCCACCTGCCTCAGCCTCCCAAAGTTTTGGGATTACAGGTGTGAGCCACTGCACTCAGCCGAACTGTTACTTTTTATATATGCCATAATTCCATGTGTGGTTAATGTGGAAAGGAGCCAAACACATGACTAAAAATTACAGTAAATTAGTACAAAATACTTTTCTCAAATATTTTATGTTGTAATTATATGACTGATATTTCAGTAGAGAGCTATAACAAATATTACTTTTTAAATATTGCTTTTAGAAATCATGAGAAAAGAAAATTTAAGAACTTATATGTACTAATATAACTTTGACATTGTTTTTCTTAGAGACAGTGTCACACTGTGTCACCCAGGCTGCAGTACAGTAATGCGATCATACCTCACTATAGGAGGCAGAGCAAGATGTCTGAGTAGAACCTGCCTCCAATTATCCTCCCTGCGGAAACACCAAACTGAACAACTATCCACATAAAAAAGCACTTTTGTAAGAACCAAAACTCAGGTGAGCGATCACAATAACTGGTTTTAACTTCGTATCATTGAAAGAGGCACTAAAGACAGTTGAAAAGACCTTCTTGAATTGCCAACACCACCCCTCTCTGCCATCCCCTGGCAGCAGCCACATGGCACAGGGAATCTGTGTGCTCTGGGAAGGGACAGTGCAGTGACTCTGTGACCTTGCATCGGAACTCAGTGCTTCCCTGTCAGAGCGGAAAGCAACAACAGGCAGAATTATTCTGGCGCCTATAGAGGAAGCATTTATACCAGCCCTAGCCAGAGGGGAATTCCCATCCCAGCAGTCAAAACCTGAGTTTTGGCAAGTCTCCCACTGTGGGCTGAAGTGCTCTGGGGTTCTAAATAAACTTGAAAGGCAGTCTATGCCACAAAGACTGCAATTCCTAAGCAAGTCCTGTGCTGGGCTCACAGCCAGTGAACCTGAAGGGCACATGACTCAGGGAGACACCAGCTGTGTGGGATCAGGGGCGGGGGTGGGGGGGCAAGGGAGCGCTTATACCACCCCTGCCTCAACCCTAGGCAGCACAGCTTGCAGCTCCAGGACAGACTCCTTCCTTCTGCTTAAACAGAGGGACGAATAAAGAGGACTCTGTCTTGCAATTTGAGTACCAGCTCAACCACAGTGAGGTAGAGCAGCAGGCAGAGTCCTGAGGTCTGCATTCCAGGACCTAGCTCCTGGATCACATTTCTAGATACGCCCTCAACCAGAAAAGAACCTGCCATCTTGAAGGGAAGGACCTCAGCCTGGAAGGACTCATCATCTGCTGACTAAAAAGAGCCCTTGGGGCCTGAATAATCAGAAGCAGTACCCAGGCACTACTTGCCATGCGCCTTGGGTGCGACTTAAGTGCTGGTTTCACGTGTGTCTCAGAGCATTCCTAGCTGTTGTGGCTATAGGTAAAAAGCTCCTTCTGCTGGAGAAAAGAAGACATTAAAGAGGATTTTATCTTGCAGCTTAGGTACCACTTAGGCCACAGTTGGGTCGAGCAACAAGTGGTCTATTAGCATCCCTGATTCCAGGCTTTAGCTCTTGGATGGCATTTCTATAACTACCCTGAGCCAGAGAGAAGCCAACTGCCCTGAAGGTGAGTCCCAGGCCTGGCAGCACTCATCACAAACTGACTAACGAGCCCTTGGTCCTTGAATGAACATCAATGGTAGCCAGGCAGTACTCCCTGTGGGCCTGTGGTAGTGGAGGCCATGAGAAGAGACTCCTCTCCTTATGGAAAGGGGTGGGAAGAGTGGGAAAAACTATCTTGTGGCTTGGGTACCAGCTCAACCACAGTACAAAAGAACACCAAGTAGATTCCTAAGGTTTCTGATTCCAGGCCCTAGACATCAGATGTAATCTCTGGACGTGCCCAGGACCATGGGGAACTTGCCACCCTGAAGGGAAGGATACAAGCCTGGATGGCTTGACCATCTACTGATTGTAGAGTACTAGGGCCTTGAGTGAACACAGGCAGTAGCCAGACAGTGATTATACTGCAGCCCCTGGGCAAGACCCAGTGCTATTCTGGTACAGGTCTGACCCAGTACAGTCCCAATGGTGGTGGTCACAGGGTACTTGTGTCACCCCTCCCCCAGCTCCAGGTAGCTCAGTGCAGAGAGAGAGAGAGATAGAGAGACTCCATTTGTTTAGGAGAAAGTTAAGAGTCTCTGCCTGGTAATTCACAGAATTCTTCCAGATCTTATCCAAGACCACCAAGACGGTACACCTCTATGCAAGAGCCACAGCATTACTGGAAAGCCTTCCCAAGAAGGATGGGTATGAACAAGCCCAAACTGCAAAGACTATAACAAATACCTCTTTAATTCCCAGACACCAATGAACATTCACAAGCATCCAAAAGTCCATCCCGGAAAACATGACATTACCAAACAAACTAAACAAGGCACCAGTGATCAATCCTTGAGAGACAGACATATGTGACCTTTCAAAGATAATTCAAAATAGCTGTTTTGAGGAAACTCAATGAAATTCAAGATAACACAGAGAAGGAATTCAGAATTTTATCAGATAAGTTTAACAAAGAGACTAAAATATATGTTTTTTAATCGAGCAGAAATTCTGGAGCTGAAAAATGCAATTGGCATACTGAAGAATGCATCTGAGTCTCTTAACAGAATTGATCAAGCAGAAGAATCAGTGAGCATGAAGACAGGCTATTTGAAAATGCATAGAGGAGACAAAGGAACAAAGAATAAAAAGAATAAAGAATGCCTACAAGATCTAGAAAATAGCCTCAAAATGACAAATCTAAGAGTTATTGCCTTTAAAAAGAAGTAGAGAGAGAGTGGTAGAAAGTTTATTCAAAGGATAATAACAGAATTTCTCAAACCTAGAGAAAGATAACAATATTCAAGCACAAAAAGGTTATAGAACACCAAGCAGATTTGACCCAAAGAAGACTACCTTAATAAACAAGGCATTTAATAATTGAATTCACAATGGTCAAAGATAAAGAAAGGCTCCTAAAAGCTGCAAGAGAAAACAAAAACAAAAACAAACAAACAAAAACCCAATAACATACAATAGAGCTCCAACACGTCCGCAGCAGACTTTTCAGTGGAAATCTTACAGGCCAGGAGAGAGTGGCATGACAATTTAAAGTACTGAAGGAAAAAAATTTTTATCCTAGAATAGTATATCTAGCAAAAAAATATCCTTTGAACATGAAGAAGGAACAAAGACTTTCCCAGACCAACAAAAGCTGAGGGATTTCATCAATACTAGATCTGTCCCACAAAAAATGCTAAAGGGAGTTTATCAATCTGAAAGAGAAGGATGTTAATGAGCAAGAAGACATCATCTGAAGGTACAAAACTCACTGGTAATGGTAAGTACATACAAAAACACAGAATATTATAATACTGTAATTGTGGTGTGTGAATTACTAGCATCTTGAGTAGAAAGACTAAAAGATGAACTGATCAAAAATAATAAGTACAACTTTTCAAGATATCGATAGTACAATAAGATATAAATAGCTCATTGTAACCAGGAATTCCTGGACTCCAGCAATCCTCCTGCCTCAGTATCCCAAGCAGCTAGGACTAAAGGCAGGTGCCACCATGCCTGGCTAGTTTGTTGTTGTTGTTGTTGTTGTTGCTGCAGAGATGAGTTTTTGCTCTGTTGCCCAGGTTGGTGTCAAAGTCCTGGTCTCAAGCAACCTCCCACCTCAGCCTCCAAAAGTACTGGGATTATAGGTGCGAGCCACCGTGCCTGGCCTATAACTCTGACTTTAAATTAGCCCTATGTAATTATTTCATCAAGCAAATTAGAAGCACAAAGCAGTGAAATAGTTTAGCTTTTAATTATGAAAAATTTCAAAAACAAAAAATGAAAGTTAACAAAAATAGTAAAATAAACCTCCATTTAACAATCTTCTAGTTTCAACAATTACTAATTCATGGCTCACCTTGTTTCATGGTCAGCTTCATCTACTTCCAAAACATATTTAAGTATTTCAATATATCTATAAAAGACAACTCTCTTCTAAAATCATAACCATAATATCATTATTATATCTAAAAAAAAATTCAGCAAAAATGTTCATGTGAAACTTACTATGAAAAATGAACTAAGAATACTTTTATGTAGCTAATAATACACTGAATGATTTTTAAATATCATTTAAATTTTACCACAACTTTATAAAATTGGCCCTTTGTCAACAAGGGCATTGGAATTCATAGGTATCATTTTCTAACTATTTAAAACTCTATTAGCATCCAATGAGAATCTGATAATTTGATTATTTGAACTTCCCTGATTTTTGTTCATTCTATCTTGCTTAGTGTTAGGCTGGATTTGGAAAAGTCAGATTGGCTGATAAAAAGAGATTGATAAGTTATGTGTTAAAGTACATGAAAGAGAAAGAAATTGGTCTACAACTAATGTCACAGAAATCTGTCCCTATTAAAAAGACCTATGATAAGTTCAATATGACTTAGTCACTTTCCTTCAATCTGCTGACCACATTTCTTTGACTAATACTGCTTTTATTTATTGAAATTTAATATTGAGATAATCCAAATGAAACAGAATAATTATTCTCTGACAGTTCCATCTTTAATTCATGAAAAAGGTAATTCAAAAAGTAATCTACTAATGTAACAGCCATAGGTGTGTATAGCAGTAATGTTTACGAAGTACTTTCTGTCATACACATACACATTTGTACAGTAGCTCACTGAGATCAACAGGCAGGTGCAATTTCTGTTTTACAAATGAAGAAAGGGAGAAGTTAAAGTAATCTTCCCAAGATTATACATGAGCCCAGTAGGTATTTCATTAAAAAACAATTAACAATTTGGTTAAGCATTTTAATTCTCTGAAAGTAAAGACACCTTCTTCCATTTTGTCAAACTTTATTTCATTTCTAAATAAGATATTTAAATTAAAAGATACGGTTGAAGACTTAAAAAGAAAGGTACAAGAGTATTACTGAAGGCTAAATCAAATACACCATACAGATCATTTACCAAAAGTTGATTGTGTGGCTATATCATGTGTTATATACGAAAATAGAAAAAACAGAAATAGTATATACCATTTGAATTCTGAATCCTCTAATCATAAAGGATGAGATGAACTTAAGTCTCAGAAGAGTAACATACAAAGAACAGTGGAAGAGCTCTGAGCAGTGGCAGAGCTAGTTAGTATTTCAAAAGGCATGCTAAAATTCACAAAACCAGGGAAATGCCAGCTATGATAAAGGCAATGTATTTAGACTTTCAAACTGTCTATGGCTCTTTTCTTACCTATGTAACTTTGCTTTCTGTGTTTTTATTCTTCAACGTCTTCCTGAATACCTTTTCCTCTCCATGTCATTTGTTGTCCT
Organism: Piliocolobus tephrosceles; assembly: GCF_002776525.5. Taxonomy (NCBI): domain Eukaryota; kingdom Metazoa; phylum Chordata; class Mammalia; order Primates; family Cercopithecidae; genus Piliocolobus; species Piliocolobus tephrosceles. Next base: position 8,490 of record NW_022322611.1, on the reverse strand, counting down.
TGCACCTTTTCTCCATTTCCATCTGTCACTTTACCTCCATTTACTAGTTCTCTTTTCCTCATATTTCTTCTGAATCCTTTTGCCCATTCTCATATCCTTTCTTAACTGGCTGGTCATAACATGGAATGAAAGCATTTTAAGTATAATTCTTATATTAATTTAAAATCAGTGATATTAAACTTTTATTTATCTCAAAAGGAAATTTAAGTTTATATAACCTTATGAAATTACTGGAATGTGTGTCTAGGTTGCAATCCAGCTCCACTTCTTAATAGCTACGTGACGTTAAGGAAGTTATTATCTGAAAAGTGTGAAAATGAGATACCAACCTAAGGGGGTCTTATGACAATTCTTTCAGAAGACCTGCACGCCATGCATATACTATACAATGCGCTTAACCAGAGCTACCCACTATTCAATGTACAAACACTTCCTTTCTCCACCTACATGGAGCTGACATTTTGAACATTATTGGAAACTAACTTATTTCTATCATTGTACTTGATAGAATGTAAATCATTTAATGAAAATCTTCATTATGACATCTTGTACTAACCTCTCCAAACCATTAGAAATAGAAATGACAATACATAAACTGTTCTATTCTATACTGATTCACGAGGCAGAAGTTATATATCGGGGGAAAAAGTGCAAGTTATACAAAACTTTCAGTTAGTAAAATATCAGTAACAAGTTTAACTGTATATAACAGGTTTACCTGTACTTTGCAATATATTTAAAATTATAGGTAATTTTTTAAAGTATCCAAATAACTGATACTTGAATATGGCAGCATATTCTACTGTTGTTAAAGTCTTTGGAAAGCACAACAATGTGTATATACTCAAAATTAGGCTTTGTAATGGTCTTAAAGATATAAAATCTTGAGTAGTAAGTAAAATAGTGAAGTTTCTTATTTGTAAAGGAAATATATCAGGAAGGTTTCCACTAAGGTATTTAACTCATATAGATATGAACAGACTTCATTTAAATGTATAATATTCCATAACAACAAAGAACACACCCACCCCTGGAAGTCTGATGTACAATATGCAAAAAGAAAATGCACAGAAGCAAGAGCACGACCTTCAAAAAGTCACCTGTGTTTGTGAAAATATTTCAGACTATACTTTAATATTTTAACAGGAGAAACTGCTTCCCAAGATGAATAAAATCTAACCAAGGTATAAAGCCCTAATAATCTGTGTTTTAATCATAAATGAAAGACAATAATTACTTGTTAAAAAAGAAAACAAACACCCTGATGTATGAATACAGAACATTTCTTACATATTCATGTTAACATTCTTTAAACAAGAAAACCTATCATCAAAAAACAAAATCTAAAATTAGGTTATACATTTTTCATCATGTCAGACAAATAAATTCACAGCTCACTAAATGTTCTTTCTTACATTTCAAACAGCTTATAAAATCCCACCTCCTTTAAATAAGGTTCTCCAATAACGGGAAGTAAGATGGAGAACTGACCATCTATCCTAACTTAGTCCTCTTGGCATAAACACTTAAACTCTACAAAGAAAGCTATGCTAGTAACAGGAAAGCACAGAAGACATTTTCTTTGTCACTTCTGGCAGAGAGGAAAAAAAGAAATCTTTTATACAACTCTGTTTAACTTTTTTTAAATTAGAAGGTCAGAAAGGACAGAGGTCACATTGTACAACACCAAGACATCGACTCATCTCTCTAACTGGAGGGGTCAAAGGAAGTTTTAGGGTATTTTCATAACTCTTCTACCCAAGTCCAAGTTAACATATATCAGTAGCACAGGGCCTGATAGATAGTAAGTACTCAATATAAACATTTATTGAATACATGAATGAGTTAAAATCAATCCAGTGATTTGATTCGGACCTCAGTGCTTCGCAATGTCTGTCTCTCCCACACAGTTTCTTCAGTTTCTGGCCCTTTTCCCTCTAACTACAGGAATTAAAATCAAGTACAAGAGGTTGGATGAGGAAGAGGTGCCATACACCTCGAGTCTTTCTTTACTCTCCCAGCACAAATCTCTCCCTCCTCCTCCTATTTTCAAAAGATACACACTAGAAACTGTCAAGCACTAGAGGCTGGGCATGGTGACTAACACCTGTAATCCCAACACTTTGGGAGGCCAAGGTGGGAGGATCACTTAAGCCCTGAAGCTCAAGACCAGCCTGGGCAAAATGGTGAGACCCTATCTCAAAAATAAATAAGTAAACAAGCAGGCAAGGAGGCAAGCTGGGCATGGTTGTGCACACCTGTATTTCCAGGTGCTTGGGAGTCTGAGGTGGAAGGATCACTTGAGCCCAGGAGGTTGAGGCTGCAGTAAGCCATGATCATGCCACTGCACTCCAGCCTAGCTGATCCTGTCTCACAAAAAAAAAAAAAAAAAGAAAAAAGAAAGAAAGAAAAGGGCAGACAACAGTTTCTACAAGTTCAGATGGTTAAGACTTGCATCCAGAGTCAAAAGGACTGGATTTGAATCACTCATTTAACAACCCAACAGTCACATACTTAACCTCTCCTAACTCTAATAATCTCGTTGTAAACAGAATTGCTATAGTGCATCCATCCCCCATTGAGTTGTAAGGATTAACAGGAATATTGCCAGTAAAGAATTCACATACTATAAATTCGGTAAAATTGCTTTAAATTAGTTAATTTGGCAAAAGGTAGAAAAGATTATATGTTAATCTGGAGGAAACACCTAAATTTTCAAAATTTCATTTAAGAAACAAAAGCATCAAGAAAAGCATATCTTTGCTCGATGACGTATTTAGATTAGTTTTGTTGAGGAGACTCTGTGTCTTTAAATACTAGGTAATTTGTACTTACCTAATATTGTAGAATTCACTATATTCAGAGTATGCATGAGTGAAGTGAGGGTCTGACTGGGAGTAGATATTAAATATAATTCAATTCACAAATGTTCACCACCAACTACATAATAATGCAGACTTTCAAAAAAATAAAGGCCTTGTCTACTGTATCTGTGTTTGCAATAGTGGTGATGGTGGGATAATATGCACAAGTATCCATAATAACATGAGACAAATGCTGAAACAATTATGCAAAAATTGCCCTGGCTTCAAAGAAGAGAAAGCAATTGGTTTTATGTATTTGGAATACCGTTTGGTTCTACATAAAACGAAGATAGAAGGTACAAAAGGAGAGCCTTTCCAAAGATAATTCCAGGGGTGGAGATGAGGTAGGGACCATTGTAAAGAAAAAAAAAAATAGGGACAAGGGCCCAGAGATGTGAATGTATACAAAGTATATGAGAGGATAAAAAAGTGCAGGTATCAAATTCCGGCTTTGCCCTAGACAGCACTATGACAGTTGGTCACATTATTTAACCTTCTGTACCTTAGTTTTATTACCTGTAAAATGGAAATTAGATTGTTAGGCTAAAGCTTTCTCATAAATAAGGGCATTCTCCTAAAAATGTAAGGTATTATTGTTAAGATATAACTTTTGTCAGATTCCTTTTAACCTCAGGTTTTAATATTTTAAATATAAATATGCCTTTAAAATTAATAAATCTAAACTTGCGATATTTAAAGTTTCTTTTTAAAAGTTTTGAGGATATTTTAATTTTCACTCATAGTATTTAAATTCTGCTGCCTTTTCAACTTATTTCAGAGTGCCCATGGCTTTTAGTGGTCTACATCATTCATCTACATGATACTTGTGAGTGACATGATTCATAACAGCCAAATACCAGGGATTAACATTCAAGTCAACACTTCCAGTTTCAGGGCAAGATGGTATATTCTATTCCTCCTGCTAAGAACAGCTAAAAACTCTGGACATTATCTGCAAAACAAACACATGAAGACTCTGACTCTTTGGCTAGAAAGAGCAGTATTTCCTTGGGCCTTTTTTATCTGAGTGCATTGGTGTTTCCAGGTTACCTGCTAATGTAGCACCTAGTCACCATTACAGGAAGCAGAAAGAAAATCCAGAGAATCCATTGCTCTGTTGCTCCTCTGGTTCCTAGGAAAATCTCAACTTAAATAAGAAAAGACAATCAAGAGATAACACAGATTTTAGAATCATTTGACAAAAATTGTAAATGAACCATCATAAAAATGCTTTAATAATTACAGACATAGTTGAAGCAAATGAAGAAACAGAAAGTCTCAGTAAATAAGTAGACGATATAAAGAAGAACCAAATGGAACTTTTCGAACTAAAAAATATAATAGATAACCAAAATGAAAAAGTCATTGGATGGTCTCAATAGCAGAATGAAGGCAAGAGAGAGGAGTCAATGAACCTGAAGATAGAATACAAAGTACCCAATCTGAAAAACAGAGAAAATGAACTGAAATAAAAGAACATAACCTTAGACACCTATGTGACTATGACAGAAAATTTAACATTCACGTTATCAGAATTCCAGAAAGATAGGAGAAATATAGGACTAAAACAGTATTTAAAGAAATAACAGCAGAAATGTCCCCAAATTTGGTAAAAGACATAAACCTACAAATTCAAGATGAGCGAATGTCAAACATGAAAAACCCAAAGAAATACATGTAAGGATGTATCATAACCAAATTCCTAAAAACTAAAGACAGAAATAATCTTGAAAGCAGTAAGATCTCTCCACAACTCAATTTCAAAACACAGTTTGAATGACATCAGATTTCTCATTAGAAACTACGGAAGCCAGATGGAAGTAGGGCAATATTTTTCAAGTGCTAAAAGAAAAGAACTGTCAGCAAGATGGCCGAATAGGAACAGCTCCAGTCTCCAGCTCCCAGCGCGAGCCACACAGAAGAGAGGTGATTTCTGCATTTTCAACTGAGGTACTGGGGTCATCTCACTAGGGAGTGCCGGACAATCGGTGCTGGTCAGCTGCTGCAGCCCGACCTGCGAGAGCTGAAGCAGGGTGAGGCATTGACTCACCTGGGAAGCGCAAGGGGGAAGGGAATTCCTTTTCCTAGCCAGGGGAACTGAGACACACAACACCTGGAAAATCGGGTAACTCCCACCCCAATACTGCACTTTACCAACGGTCTTAGCAAATGGGCACACCAGGAGATTATATCCCACACCTGGCTGGGAGGGTCCCACGCCCACGGAGCCTCCCTCATTGCTAGCACAGCAGTCTGCGATCTAACGGCAAGGCAGCAGCGAGGCTGGGGGAGGGGTGCTGGCCATTGCTGAGGCTTAAGTAGGTAAACAAAGCGGGTGGGAAGCTCGAACTGGGTGGAGCTCACAGCAGCTCAAGGAGGCCTGCCTGTCTCTGTAGACTCCACCTCTGGGGACAGGGCACAGCTAAACAACAACAACAACAACAACAACAACAACAAAGCAGCAGAAACTTCTGCAGACTCAAATGACTCTGTCTGACAGCTTTGAAGAGAGCAGTGGATCTCCCAACACGGAGGTTGAGATCTGAGAACAGACAGACTGCCTGCTCAAGTGGGTCACTGACCCCTGAGTAGCCTAACAAGGAGACATCCCCCACTAGGGGCAGACCAACACCCCATACCTCACACAGTGGAGTACACCACTGAGAGGAAGCTTCCAAAGCAAGAATCAGACAGGTACACTCGCTGTTGAGCAATATTCTATCTTCTGCAGCCTCTGCTGCTGATACCCAGGCAAACAGGGTCTGGAGTGGACCTCAAGCAATCTCCAAAAGACGTACAGCTGAGGGTCCTGACTGTTAGAAGGAAAACTAACAAACAGGAAGGACACCCACACCAAAACCCCATCAGTACGTCACCCTCATCAAAGACCACAGGCAGATAAAACCACAAAGATGGGGAAAAAGCAGGGAAGAAAAGCTGGAAATTCAAAAAATAAGAGTGCATCTCCCCCTGCAAAGGAGCACAGCTCATCGCCAGCAACAGATCAAAGCTGGACAGAGAATGACTTTGACGAGTTGAGAGAAGGCTTCAGTCCATCAAACTTCTCAGAGCTAAAGGAGGAATTACGTACCCAGCGCAAAGAAACTAAAAATCTTGAAAAAAGAGTGGAAGAATTGATAACTAGAATAATTAATGCAGAGAAGGCCATAAACGAACTGACAGAGATGAAAACCATGACACGAGAAATACGTGACAAATGCACAAGCTTCAGTAACCGACTCGATCAACTGGAAGAAAGAGTATCAGCGATTGAGGATCAAATGAATGAAATGAAGCGAGAAGAGAAACCAAAAGAAAAAAGAAGAAAAAGAAATGAACAAAGCCTGCAAGAAGTATGGGATTATGTAAAAAAGACTAAATCTATGTCTGATTGGGGTGCCTGAAAGTGAGGGGGAAAATGGAACCAAGTGGGAAAACACTCTACAGGATATCATCCAGGAGAACTTCCCCAACCTAGTAGGGCAGGCCAACATTCAAATTCAGGAAGTACAGAGAACGCCACAAAGATACTCCTTGAGAAGAACAACTCCAAGACACATAATTGCCAGATTCACCAAAGTTGAAATGAAGGAAAAAATCTTAAGGGCAGCCAGAGAGAAAGGTCGGGTTACCCACAAAGGGAAGCCCATCAGACTAACAGCAGATCTCTCTGGAGAAACTCTACAAGCCAGAAGAGAGTGGGGGCCAATATTCAACATTCTTAAAGAAAAGAATTTTCACCCCAGAATTTCATATCCAGCCAAACTAAGTTTCATAAGTGAAGGAGAAATAAAATCCTTTACAGATAAGCAAATGCTTAGAGATTTTGTCACCACCAGGCCTGCCTCACAAGAGACCCTGAAAGAAGCACTAAACATGGAAAGGAACAAACTGGTACGAGCCATTGCAAAAACATGCCAAAATGTAAAGACCATCGAGGCTAGGAAGAAACTGCATCAACTAATGAACAAAATAACCAGTTAATATCATAATGGCAGGATCAAGTTCACACATAACAATATTAACCTTAAATGTAAATGGACTAAATGCTCCAATTAAAAGACACAGACTGGCTAACTGGATAAAGAGTCAAGACCCATCAGTTGCTGTATTCAGGAGATCCATCTCACATGCAGAGACATACATAGGCTCAAAATAAAGGGATGGAGGAAGATCTACCAAGCAAATGGAGAACAAAAAAAAGCAGGGGTTGCAATCCTAGTCTCTGATAAAACAGACTTTAAACCATCAAAGATCAAAAGACACAAAGAAAGCCATTACATAATGGTAAAGGGATCAATACAACAGGAAGAGCTAACAATCCTAAATATATATGCATCCAATACAGGAGCACCCAGATTCATAAAGCAAGTCCTTAGAGACTTACGAAGAGACTTAGACTCCCATACAATAATAATGGGAGACTTCAACACCCCACTGTCAACATTAGACAGATAAAACAGACAGAAAGTTAACGAGGATATCCAGGAATTGAACTCATCTCTGCAGCAAGTAGACCTAATAGACATCTACAGAACTCTCCACCACAAATCAACAGAATATACATTCTTCTCAGCACCACGTCGCACTTATTCCAAAATTGACCACATAATTGGAAGTAAAGCACTCCTCAGCAAATGTAAAAGAACAGAAATTATAACAAACTGTCTCTCAGACCACAGTGCAATCAAACTAGAACTCAGGACTAAGAAACTCAATCAAAACCACCCTACTACACGGAAACTGAATAACCTGCTCAAAATGACTACTGGGTACATAACAAAATGAAGGCAGAAATAAAGATGTTCTTTGAAACCAATGAGAACAAAGATACAACATACCAGAACCACTAGGACACATTTAAAGCAGTGTGTAGAGGGAAATTTATAGCACTAAATGCCCACAAGAGAAAGCTGGAAAGATCTAAAATTGACACTCTAACATCACAATTAAAAGAACTAGAGAAGCAAGAGCAAACACATTCAAAAGCTAGCAGAAGGCAAGAAATAACTAAGATCAGAGCAGAACTGAAGGAGATAGAGACACAAAAAACCCTCCAAAAAATCAATGAATCCAGGAGTTGGTTTTTTGAAAAGATCAACAAAATTGATAGACTACTAGCAAGACTAATAAAGAAGAAAAGAGAGAAGAATCACATAGATGCAATAAAAAATGATAAAGGGGATATCACCACCGACCCCACAGAAATACAAACTACCATCAGAGAATACTATAAACACCTCTACGCAAATCAACTAGAAAATCTAGAAGAAATGGATAATTTCCTGGACACTTACACTCTCCCAAGACTAAACCAGGAAGAAGCTGAATCCCTGAATAGACCAATAGCAGGCTCTGAAATTGAGGCAATAATTAATAGCCTACCAAACAAAAAAAGTCCAGGACCAGATGGATTCACAGCTGAATTCTACCAGAGGTACAAGGAGGAGCTGATACCATTCCTTCTGAAACTATTCCAATCAACAGAAAAAGAGGGAATCCTCCCAAACTCATTTTATGAGGCCAACATCATCCTGATACCAAAGCCTGGCAGAGACACAACAAAAAAAGAGAATTTTAGACCAATCTCCCTGATGAACATCGATGCAAAAATCCTCAATAAAAT
>NW_022322610.1:0-16071 GCF_002776525.5 Piliocolobus tephrosceles | reverse complement strand
ATTTTATTGAGGATTTTTGCATCGATGTTCATCAGGGAGATTGGTCTAAAATTCTCTTTTTTTGTTGTGTCTCTGCCAGGCTTTGGTATCAGGATGATGTTGGCCTCATAAAATGAGTTTGGGAGGATTCCCTCTTTTTCTGTTGATTGGAATAGTTTCAGAAGGAATGGTATCAGCTCCTCCTTGTACCTCTGGTAGAATTCAGCTGTGAATCCATCTGGTCCTGGACTTTTTTTGTTTGGTAGGCTATTAATTATTGCCTCAATTTCAGAGCCTGCTATTGGTCTATTCAGGGATTCAGCTTCTTCCTGGTTTAGTCTTGGGAGAGTGTAAGTGTCCAGGAAATTATCCATTTCTTCTAGATTTTCTAGTTGATTTGCGTAGAGGTGTTTATAGTATTCTCTGATGGTAGTTTGTATTTCTGTGGGGTCGGTGGTGATATCCCCTTTATCATTTTTTATTGCATCTATGTGATTCTTCTCTCTTTTCTTCTTTATTAGTCTTGCTAGTAGTCTATCAATTTTGTTGATCTTTTCAAAAAACCAACTCCTGGATTCATTGATTTTTTGGAGGGTTTTTTGTGTCTCTATCTCCTTCAGTTCTGCTCTGATCTTAGTTATTTCTTGCCTTCTGCTAGCTTTTGAATGTGTTTGCTCTTGCTTCTCTAGTTCTTTTAATTGTGATGTTAGAGTGTCAATTTTAGATCTTTCCAGCTTTCTCTTGTGGGCATTTAGTGCTATAAATTTCCCTCTACACACTGCTTTAAATGTGTCCTAGTGGTTCTGGTATGTTGTATCTTTGTTCTCATTGGTTTCAAAGAACATCTTTATTTCTGCCTTCATTTTGTTATGTACCCAGTAGTCATTTTGAGCAGGTTATTCAGTTTCCGTGTAGTAGGGTGGTTTTGATTGAGTTTCTTAGTCCTGAGTTCTAGTTTGATTGCACTGTGGTCTGAGAGACAGTTTGTTATAATTTCTGTTCTTTTACATTTGCTGAGGAGTGCTTTACTTCCAATTATGTGGTCAATTTTGGAATAAGTGCGACGTGGTGCTGAGAAGAATGTATATTCTGTTGATTTGTGGTGGAGAGTTCTGTAGATGTCTATTAGGTCTACTTGCTGCAGAGATGAGTTCAATTCCTGGATATCCTCGTTAACTTTCTGTCTGTTTTATCTGTCTAATGTTGACAGTGGGGTGTTGAAGTCTCCCATTATTATTGTATGGGAGTCTAAGTCTCTTCGTAAGTCTCTAAGGACTTGCTTTATGAATCTGGGTGCTCCTGTATTGGATGCATATATATTTAGGATTGTTAGCTCTTCCTGTTGTATTGATCCCTTTACCATTATGTAATGGCTTTCTTTGTGTCTTTTGATCTTTGATGGTTTAAAGTCTGTTTTATCAGAGACTAGGATTGCAACCCCTGCTTTTTTTTGTTCTCCATTTGCTTGGTAGATCTTCCTCCATCCCTTTATTTTGAGCCTATGTATGTCTCTGCATGTGAGATGGATCTCCTGAATACAGCAACTGATGGGTCTTGACTCTTTATCCAGTTAGCCAGTCTGTGTCTTTTAATTGGAGCATTTAGTCCATTTACATTTAAGGTTAATATTGTTATGTGTGAACTTGATCCTGCCATTATGATATTAACTGGTTATTTTGTTCATTAGTTGATGCAGTTTCTTCCTAGCCTCGATGGTCTTTACATTTTGGCATGTTTTTGCAATGGCTCGTACCAGTTTGTTCCTTTCCATGTTTAGTGCTTCTTTCAGGGTCTCTTGTGAGGCAGGCCTGGTGGTGACAAAATCTCTAAGCATTTGCTTATCTGTAAAGGATTTTATTTCTCCTTCACTTATGAAACTTAGTTTGGCTGGATATGAAATTCTGGGGTGAAAATTCTTTTCTTTAAGAATGTTGAATATTGGCCCCCACTCTCTTCTGGCTTGTAGAGTTTCTCCAGAGAGATCTGCTGTTAGTCTGATGGGCTTCCCTTTGTGGGTAACCCGACCTTTCTCTCTGGCTGCCCTTAAGATTTTTTCCTTCATTTCAACTTTGGTGAATCTGGCAATTATGTGTCTTGGAGTTGTTCTTCTCAAGGAGTATCTTTGTGGCGTTCTCTGTACTTCCTGAATTTGAATGTTGGCCTGCCCTACTAGGTTGGGGAAGTTCTCCTGGATGATATCCTGTAGAGTGTTTTCCCACTTGGTTCCATTTTCCCCCTCACTTTCAGGCACCCCAATCAGACATAGATTTAGTCTTTTTTACATAATCCCATACTTCTTGCAGGCTTTGTTCATTTCTTTTTCTTCTTTTTTCTTTTGGTTTCTCTTCTCGCTTCATTTCATTCATTTGATCCTCAATCGCTGATACTCTTTCTTCCAGTTGATCGAGTCGGTTACTGAAGCTTGTGCATTTGTCACGTATTTCTCGTGTCATGGTTTTCATCTCTGTCAGTTCGTTTATGGCCTTCTCTGCATTAATTATTCTAGTTATCAATTCTTCCACTCTTTTTTCAAGATTTTTAGTTTCTTTGCGCTGGGTACGTAATTCCTCCTTTAGCTCTGAGAAGTTTGATGGACTGAAGCCTTCTCTCAACTCGTCAAAGTCATTCTCTGTCCAGCTTTGATCTGTTGCTGGCGATGAGCTGTGCTCCTTTGCAGGGGGAGATGCACTCTTATTTTTTGAATTTCCAGCTTTTCTTCCCTGCTTTTTCCCCATCTTTGTGGTTTTATCTGCCTGTGGTCTTTGATGAGGGTGACGTACTGATGGGGTTTTGGTGTGGGTGTCCTTCCTGTTTGTTAGTTTTCCTTCTAACAGTCAGGACCCTCAGCTGTACGTCTTTTGGAGATTGCTTGAGGTCCACTCCAGACCCTGTTTGCCTGGGTATCAGCAGCAGAGGCTGCAGAAGATAGAATATTGCTCAACAGCGAGTGTACCTGTCTGATTCTTGCTTTGGAAGCTTCCTCTCAGTGGTGTACTCCACTGTGTGAGGTATGGGGTGTTGGTCTGCCCCTAGTGGGGGATGTCTCCTTGTTAGGCTACTCAGGGGTCAGTGACCCACTTGAGCAGGCAGTCTGTCTGTTCTCAGATCTCAACCTCCGTGTTGGGAGATCCACTGCTCTCTTCAAAGCTGTCAGACAGAGTCATTTGAGTCTGCAGAAGTTTCTGCTGCTTTGTTGTTGTTGTTGTTGTTGTTGTTGTTGTTTAGCTGTGCCCTGTCCCCAGAGGTGGAGTCTACAGAGACAGGCAGGCCTCCTTGAGCTGCTGTGAGCTCCACCCAGTTCGAGCTTCCCACCCGCTTTGTTTACCTACTTAAGCCTCAGCAATGGCCAGCACCCCTCCCCCAGCCTCGCTGCTGCCTTGCCGTTAGATCGCAGACTGCTGTGCTAGCAATGAGGGAGGCTCCGTGGGCGTGGGACCCTCCCAGCCAGGTGTGGGATATAATCTCCTGGTGTGCCCATTTGCTAAGACCGTTGGTAAAGTGCAGTATTGGGGTGGGAGTTACCCGATTTTCCAGGTGTTGTGTGTCTCAGTTCCCCTGGCTAGGAAAAGGAATTCCCTTCCCCCTTGCGCTTCCCAGGTGAGTCAATGCCTCACCCTGCTTCAGCTCTCGCAGGTCGGGCTGCAGCAGCTGACCAGCACCGATTGTCCGGCACTCCCTAGTGAGATGACCCCAGTACCTCAGTTGAAAATGCAGAAATCACCTCTCTTCTGTGTGGCTCGCGCTGGGAGCTGGAGACTGGAGCTGTTCCTATTCGGCCATCTTGCTGACAGTTCTTTTCTTTTAGCACTTGAAAAATATTGCCCTACTTCCATCTGGCTTCCGTAGTTTCTAATGAGAAATCTGATGTCATTCAAACTGTGTTTTGAAATTGAGTTGTGGAGAGATCTTACTGCTTTCAAGATTATTTCTGTCTTTAGTTTTTAGGAATTTGGTTATGATACATCCTTACATGTATTTCTTTGGGTTTTTCATGTTTGACATTCGCTCATCTTGAATTTGTAGGTTTATGTCTTTTACCAAATTTGGGGACATTTCTGCTGTTATTTCTTTAAATACTGTTTTAGTCCTATATTTCTCCTATCTTTCTGGAATTCTGATAACGTGAATGTTAAATTTTCTGTCATAGTCACATAGGTGTCTAAGGTTATGTTCTTTTATTTCAGTTCATTTTCTCTGTTTTTCAGATTGGGTACTTTGTATTCTATCTTCAGGTTCATTGACTCCTCTCTCTTGCCTTCATTCTGCTATTGAGACCATCCAATGACTTTTTCATTTTGGTTATCTATTATATTTTTTAGTTCGAAAAGTTCCATTTGGTTCTTCTTTATATCGTCTACTTATTTACTGAGACTTTCTGTTTCTTCATTTGCTTCAACTATGTCTGTAATTATTAAAGCATTTTTATGATGGTTCATTTACAATTTTTGTCAAATGATTCTAAAATCTGTGTTATCTCTTGATTGTCTTTTCTTATTTAAGTTGAGATTTTCCTAGGAACCAGAGGAGCAACAGAGCAATGGATTCTCTGGATTTTCTTTCTGCTTCCTGTAATGGTGACTAGGTGCTACATTAGCAGGTAACCTGGAAACACCAATGCACTCAGATAAAAAAGGCCCAAGGAAATACTGCTCTTTCTAGCCAAAGAGTCAGAGTCTTCATGTGTTTGTTTTGCAGATAATGTCCAGAGTTTTTAGCTGTTCTTAGCAGGAGGAATAGAATATACCATCTTGCCCTGAAACTGGAAGTGTTGACTTGAATGTTAATCCCTGGTATTTGGCTGTTATGAATCATGTCACTCACAAGTATCATGTAGATGAATGATGTAGACCACTAAAAGCCATGGGCACTCTGAAATAAGTTGAAAAGGCAGCAGAATTTAAATACTATGAGTGAAAATTAAAATATCCTCAAAACTTTTAAAAAGAAACTTTAAATATCGCAAGTTTAGATTTATTAATTTTAAAGGCATATTTATATTTAAAATATTAAAACCTGAGGTTAAAAGGAATCTGACAAAAGTTATATCTTAACAATAATACCTTACATTTTTAGGAGAATGCCCTTATTTATGAGAAAGCTTTAGCCTAACAATCTAATTTCCATTTTACAGGTAATAAAACTAAGGTACAGAAGGTTAAATAATGTGACCAACTGTCATAGTGCTGTCTAGGGCAAAGCCGGAATTTGATACCTGCACTTTTTTATCCTCTCATATACTTTGTATACATTCACATCTCTGGGCCCTTGTCCCTATTTTTTTTTTTCTTTACAATGGTCCCTACCTCATCTCCACCCCTGGAATTATCTTTGGAAAGGCTCTCCTTTTGTACCTTCTATCTTCGTTTTATGTAGAACCAAACGGTATTCCAAATACATAAAACCAATTGCTTTCTCTTCTTTGAAGCCAGGGCAATTTTTGCATAATTGTTTCAGCATTTGTCTCATGTTATTATGGATACTTGTGCATATTATCCCACCATCACCACTATTGCAAACACAGATACAGTAGACAAGGCCTTTATTTTTTTGAAAGTCTGCATTATTATGTAGTTGGTGGTGAACATTTGTGAATTGAATTATATTTAATATCTACTCCCAGTCAGACCCTCACTTCACTCATGCATACTCTGAATATAGTGAATTCTACAATATTAGGTAAGTACAAATTACCTAGTATTTAAAGACACAGAGTCTCCTCAACAAAACTAATCTAAATACGTCATCGAGCAAAGATATGCTTTTCTTGATGCTTTTGTTTCTTAAATGAAATTTTGAAAATTTAGGTGTTTCCTCCAGATTAACATATAATCTTTTCTACCTTTTGCCAAATTAACTAATTTAAAGCAATTTTACCGAATTTATAGTATGTGAATTCTTTACTGGCAATATTCCTGTTAATCCTTACAACTCAATGGGGGATGGATGCACTATAGCAATTCTGTTTACAACGAGATTATTAGAGTTAGGAGAGGTTAAGTATGTGACTGTTGGGTTGTTAAATGAGTGATTCAAATCCAGTCCTTTTGACTCTGGATGCAAGTCTTAACCATCTGAACTTGTAGAAACTGTTGTCTGCCCTTTTCTTTCTTTCTTTTTTCTTTTTTTTTTTTTTTTTGTGAGACAGGATCAGCTAGGCTGGAGTGCAGTGGCATGATCATGGCTTACTGCAGCCTCAACCTCCTGGGCTCAAGTGATCCTTCCACCTCAGACTCCCAAGCACCTGGAAATACAGGTGTGCACAACCATGCCCAGCTTGCCTCCTTGCCTGCTTGTTTACTTATTTATTTTTGAGATAGGGTCTCACCATTTTGCCCAGGCTGGTCTTGAGCTTCAGGGCTTAAGTGATCCTCCCACCTTGGCCTCCCAAAGTGTTGGGATTACAGGTGTTAGTCACCATGCCCAGCCTCTAGTGCTTGACAGTTTCTAGTGTGTATCTTTTGAAAATAGGAGGAGGAGGGAGAGATTTGTGCTGGGAGAGTAAAGAAAGACTCGAGGTGTATGGCACCTCTTCCTCATCCAACCTCTTGTACTTGATTTTAATTCCTGTAGTTAGAGGGAAAAGGGCCAGAAACTGAAGAAACTGTGTGGGAGAGACAGACATTGCGAAGCACTGAGGTCCGAATCAAATCACTGGATTGATTTTAACTCATTCATGTATTCAATAAATGTTTATATTGAGTACTTACTATCTATCAGGCCCTGTGCTACTGATATATGTTAACTTGGACTTGGGTAGAAGAGTTATGAAAATACCCTAAAACTTCCTTTGACCCCTCCAGTTAGAGAGATGAGTCGATGTCTTGGTGTTGTACAATGTGACCTCTGTCCTTTCTGACCTTCTAATTTAAAAAAAGTTAAACAGAGTTGTATAAAAGATTTCTTTTTTTCCTCTCTGCCAGAAGTGACAAAGAAAATGTCTTCTGTGCTTTCCTGTTACTAGCATAGCTTTCTTTGTAGAGTTTAAGTGTTTATGCCAAGAGGACTAAGTTAGGATAGATGGTCAGTTCTCCATCTTACTTCCCGTTATTGGAGAACCTTATTTAAAGGAGGTGGGATTTTATAAGCTGTTTGAAATGTAAGAAAGAACATTTAGTGAGCTGTGAATTTATTTGTCTGACATGATGAAAAATGTATAACCTAATTTTAGATTTTGTTTTTTGATGATAGGTTTTCTTGTTTAAAGAATGTTAACATGAATATGTAAGAAATGTTCTGTATTCATACATCAGGGTGTTTGTTTTCTTTTTTAACAAGTAATTATTGTCTTTCATTTATGATTAAAACACAGATTATTAGGGCTTTATACCTTGGTTAGATTTTATTCATCTTGGGAAGCAGTTTCTCCTGTTAAAATATTAAAGTATAGTCTGAAATATTTTCACAAACACAGGTGACTTTTTGAAGGTCGTGCTCTTGCTTCTGTGCATTTTCTTTTTGCATATTGTACATCAGACTTCCAGGGGTGGGTGTGTTCTTTGTTGTTATGGAATATTATACATTTAAATGAAGTCTGTTCATATCTATATGAGTTAAATACCTTAGTGGAAACCTTCCTGATATATTTCCTTTACAAATAAGAAACTTCACTATTTTACTTACTACTCAAGATTTTATATCTTTAAGACCATTACAAAGCCTAATTTTGAGTATATACACATTGTTGTGCTTTCCAAAGACTTTAACAACAGTAGAATATGCTGCCATATTCAAGTATCAGTTATTTGGATACTTTAAAAAATTACCTATAATTTTAAATATATTGCAAAGTACAGGTAAACCTGTTATATACAGTTAAACTTGTTACTGATATTTTACTAACTGAAAGTTTTGTATAACTTGCACTTTTTCCCCCGATATATAACTTCTGCCTCGTGAATCAGTATAGAATAGAACAGTTTATGTATTGTCATTTCTATTTCTAATGGTTTGGAGAGGTTAGTACAAGATGTCATAATGAAGATTTTCATTAAATGATTTACATTCTATCAAGTACAATGATAGAAATAAGTTAGTTTCCAATAATGTTCAAAATGTCAGCTCCATGTAGGTGGAGAAAGGAAGTGTTTGTACATTGAATAGTGGGTAGCTCTGGTTAAGCGCATTGTATAGTATATGCATGGCGTGCAGGTCTTCTGAAAGAATTGTCATAAGACCCCCTTAGGTTGGTATCTCATTTTCACACTTTTCAGATAATAACTTCCTTAACGTCACGTAGCTATTAAGAAGTGGAGCTGGATTGCAACCTAGACACACATTCCAGTAATTTCATAAGGTTATATAAACTTAAATTTCCTTTTGAGATAAATAAAAGTTTAATATCACTGATTTTAAATTAATATAAGAATTATACTTAAAATGCTTTCATTCCATGTTATGACCAGCCAGTTAAGAAAGGATATGAGAATGGGCAAAAGGATTCAGAAGAAATATGAGGAAAAGAGAACTAGTAAATGGAGGTAAAGTGACAGATGGAAATGGAGAAAAGGTGCAAGGACAACAAATGACATGGAGAGGAAAAGGTATTCAGGAAGACGTTGAAGAATAAAAACACAGAAAGCAAAGTTACATAGGTAAGAAAAGAGCCATAGACAGTTTGAAAGTCTAAATACATTGCCTTTATCATAGCTGGCATTTCCCTGGTTTTGTGAATTTTAGCATGCCTTTTGAAATACTAACTAGCTCTGCCACTGCTCAGAGCTCTTCCACTGTTCTTTGTATGTTACTCTTCTGAGACTTAAGTTCATCTCATCCTTTATGATTAGAGGATTCAGAATTCAAATGGTATATACTATTTCTGTTTTTTCTATTTTCGTATATAACACATGATATAGCCACACAATCAACTTTTGGTAAATGATCTGTATGGTGTATTTGATTTAGCCTTCAGTAATACTCTTGTACCTTTCTTTTTAAGTCTTCAACCGTATCTTTTAATTTAAATATCTTATTTAGAAATGAAATAAAGTTTGACAAAATGGAAGAAGGTGTCTTTACTTTCAGAGAATTAAAATGCTTAACCAAATTGTTAATTGTTTTTTAATGAAATACCTACTGGGCTCATGTATAATCTTGGGAAGATTACTTTAACTTCTCCCTTTCTTCATTTGTAAAACAGAAATTGCACCTGCCTGTTGATCTCAGTGAGCTACTGTACAAATGTGTATGTGTATGACAGAAAGTACTTCGTAAACATTACTGCTATACACACCTATGGCTGTTACATTAGTAGATTACTTTTTGAATTACCTTTTTCATGAATTAAAGATGGAACTGTCAGAGAATAATTATTCTGTTTCATTTGGATTATCTCAATATTAAATTTCAATAAATAAAAGCAGTATTAGTCAAAGAAATGTGGTCAGCAGATTGAAGGAAAGTGACTAAGTCATATTGAACTTATCATAGGTCTTTTTAATAGGGACAGATTTCTGTGACATTAGTTGTAGACCAATTTCTTTCTCTTTCATGTACTTTAACACATAACTTATCAATCTCTTTTTATCAGCCAATCTGACTTTTCCAAATCCAGCCTAACACTAAGCAAGATAGAATGAACAAAAATCAGGGAAGTTCAAATAATCAAATTATCAGATTCTCATTGGATGCTAATAGAGTTTTAAATAGTTAGAAAATGATACCTATGAATTCCAATGCCCTTGTTGACAAAGGGCCAATTTTATAAAGTTGTGGTAAAATTTAAATGATATTTAAAAATCATTCAGTGTATTATTAGCTACATAAAAGTATTCTTAGTTCATTTTTCATAGTAAGTTTCACATGAACATTTTTGCTGAATTTTTTTTTAGATATAATAATGATATTATGGTTATGATTTTAGAAGAGAGTTGTCTTTTATAGATATATTGAAATACTTAAATATGTTTTGGAAGTAGATGAAGCTGACCATGAAACAAGGTGAGCCATGAATTAGTAATTGTTGAAACTAGAAGATTGTTAAATGGAGGTTTATTTTACTATTTTTGTTAACTTTCATTTTTTGTTTTTGAAATTTTTCATAATTAAAAGCTAAACTATTTCACTGCTTTGTGCTTCTAATTTGCTTGATGAAATAATTACATAGGGCTAATTTAAAGTCAGAGTTATAGGCCAGGCACGGTGGCTCGCACCTATAATCCCAGTACTTTTGGAGGCTGAGGTGGGAGGTTGCTTGAGACCAGGACTTTGACACCAACCTGGGCAACAGAGCAAAAACTCATCTCTGCAGCAACAACAACAACAACAACAACAAACTAGCCAGGCATGGTGGCACCTGCCTTTAGTCCTAGCTGCTTGGGATACTGAGGCAGGAGGATTGCTGGAGTCCAGGAATTCCTGGTTACAATGAGCTATTTATATCTTATTGTACTATCGATATCTTGAAAAGTTGTACTTATTATTTTTGATCAGTTCATCTTTTAGTCTTTCTACTCAAGATGCTAGTAATTCACACACCACAATTACAGTATTATAATATTCTGTGTTTTTGTATGTACTTACCATTACCAGTGAGTTTTGTACCTTCAGATGATGTCTTCTTGCTCATTAACATCCTTCTCTTTCAGATTGATAAACTCCCTTTAGCATTTTTTGTGGGACAGATCTAGTATTGATGAAATCCCTCAGCTTTTGTTGGTCTGGGAAAGTCTTTGTTCCTTCTTCATGTTCAAAGGATATTTTTTTGCTAGATATACTATTCTAGGATAAAAATTTTTTTCCTTCAGTACTTTAAATTGTCATGCCACTCTCTCCTGGCCTGTAAGATTTCCACTGAAAAGTCTGCTGCGGACGTGTTGGAGCTCTATTGTATGTTATTGGGTTTTTGTTTGTTTGTTTTTGTTTTTGTTTTCTCTTGCAGCTTTTAGGAGCCTTTCTTTATCTTTGACCATTGTGAATTCAATTATTAAATGCCTTGTTTATTAAGGTAGTCTTCTTTGGGTCAAATCTGCTTGGTGTTCTATAACCTTTTTGTGCTTGAATATTGTTATCTTTCTCTAGGTTTGAGAAATTCTGTTATTATCCTTTGAATAAACTTTCTACCACTCTCTCTCTACTTCTTTTTAAAGGCAATAACTCTTAGATTTGTCATTTTGAGGCTATTTTCTAGATCTTGTAGGCATTCTTTATTCTTTTTATTCTTTGTTCCTTTGTCTCCTCTATGCATTTTCAAATAGCCTGTCTTCATGCTCACTGATTCTTCTGCTTGATCAATTCTGTTAAGAGACTCAGATGCATTCTTCAGTATGCCAATTGCATTTTTCAGCTCCAGAATTTCTGCTCGATTAAAAAACATATATTTTAGTCTCTTTGTTAAACTTATCTGATAAAATTCTGAATTCCTTCTCTGTGTTATCTTGAATTTCATTGAGTTTCCTCAAAACAGCTATTTTGAATTATCTTTGAAAGGTCACATATGTCTGTCTCTCAAGGATTGATCACTGGTGCCTTGTTTAGTTTGTTTGGTAATGTCATGTTTTCCGGGATGGACTTTTGGATGCTTGTGAATGTTCATTGGTGTCTGGGAATTAAAGAGGTATTTGTTATAGTCTTTGCAGTTTGGGCTTGTTCATACCCATCCTTCTTGGGAAGGCTTTCCAGTAATGCTGTGGCTCTTGCATAGAGGTGTACCGTCTTGGTGGTCTTGGATAAGATCTGGAAGAATTCTGTGAATTACCAGGCAGAGACTCTTAACTTTCTCCTAAACAAATGGAGTCTCTCTATCTCTCTCTCTCTCTGCACTGAGCTACCTGGAGCTGGGGGAGGGGTGACACAAGTACCCTGTGACCACCACCATTGGGACTGTACTGGGTCAGACCTGTACCAGAATAGCACTGGGTCTTGCCCAGGGGCTGCAGTATAATCACTGTCTGGCTACTGCCTGTGTTCACTCAAGGCCCTAGTACTCTACAATCAGTAGATGGTCAAGCCATCCAGGCTTGTATCCTTCCCTTCAGGGTGGCAAGTTCCCCATGGTCCTGGGCACGTCCAGAGATTACATCTGATGTCTAGGGCCTGGAATCAGAAACCTTAGGAATCTACTTGGTGTTCTTTTGTACTGTGGTTGAGCTGGTACCCAAGCCACAAGATAGTTTTTCCCACTCTTCCCACCCCTTTCCATAAGGAGAGGAGTCTCTTCTCATGGCCTCCACTACCACAGGCCCACAGGGAGTACTGCCTGGCTACCATTGATGTTCATTCAAGGACCAAGGGCTCGTTAGTCAGTTTGTGATGAGTGCTGCCAGGCCTGGGACTCACCTTCAGGGCAGTTGGCTTCTCTCTGGCTCAGGGTAGTTATAGAAATGCCATCCAAGAGCTAAAGCCTGGAATCAGGGATGCTAATAGACCACTTGTTGCTCGACCCAACTGTGGCCTAAGTGGTACCTAAGCTGCAAGATAAAATCCTCTTTAATGTCTTCTTTTCTCCAGCAGAAGGAGCTTTTTACCTATAGCCACAACAGCTAGGAATGCTCTGAGACACACGTGAAACCAGCACTTAAGTCGCACCCAAGGCGCATGGCAAGTAGTGCCTGGGTACTGCTTCTGATTATTCAGGCCCCAAGGGCTCTTTTTAGTCAGCAGATGATGAGTCCTTCCAGGCTGAGGTCCTTCCCTTCAAGATGGCAGGTTCTTTTCTGGTTGAGGGCGTATCTAGAAATGTGATCCAGGAGCTAGGTCCTGGAATGCAGACCTCAGGACTCTGCCTGCTGCTCTACCTCACTGTGGTTGAGCTGGTACTCAAATTGCAAGACAGAGTCCTCTTTATTCGTCCCTCTGTTTAAGCAGAAGGAAGGAGTCTGTCCTGGAGCTGCAAGCTGTGCTGCCTAGGGTTGAGGCAGGGGTGGTATAAGCGCTCCCTTGCCCCCCCACCCCCGCCCCTGATCCCACACAGCTGGTGTCTCCCTGAGTCATGTGCCCTTCAGGTTCACTGGCTGTGAGCCCAGCACAGGACTTGCTTAGGAATTGCAGTCTTTGTGGCATAGACTGCCTTTCAAGTTTATTTAGAACCCCAGAGCACTTCAGCCCACAGTGGGAGACTTGCCAAAACTCAGGTTTTGACTGCTGGGATGGGAATTCCCCTCTGGCTAGGGCTGGTATAAATGCTTCCTCTATAGGCGCCAGAATAATTCTGCCTGTTGTTGCTTTCCGCTCTGACAGGGAAGCACTGAGTTCCGATGCAAGGTCACAGAGTCACTGCACTGTCCCTTCCCAGAGCACACAGATTCCCTGTGCCATGTGGCTGCTGCCAGGGGATGGCAGAGAGGGGTGGTGTTGGCAATTCAAGAAGGTCTTTTCAACTGTCTTTAGTGCCTCTTTCAATGATACGAAGTTAAAACCAGTTATTGTGATCGCTCACCTGAGTTTTGGTTCTTACAAAAGTGCTTTTTTATGTGGATAGTTGTTCAGTTTGGTGTTTCCGCAGGGAGGATAATTGGAGGCAGGTTCTACTCAGACATCTTGCTCTGCCTCCTATAGTGAGGTATGATCGCATTACTGTACTGCAGCCTGGGTGACACAGTGTGACACTGTCTCTAAGAAAAACAATGTCAAAGTTATATTAGTACATATAAGTTCTTAAATTTTCTTTTCTCATGATTTCTAAAAGCAATATTTAAAAAGTAATATTTGTTATAGCTCTCTACTGAAATATCAGTCATATAATTACAACATAAAATATTTGAGAAAAGTATTTTGTACTAATTTACTGTAATTTTTAGTCATGTGTTTGGCTCCTTTCCACATTAACCACACATGGAATTATGGCATATATAAAAAGTAACAGTTCGGCTGAGTGCAGTGGCTCACACCTGTAATCCCAAAACTTTGGGAGGCTGAGGCAGGTGGATTGCTTGAGCTTAGGAGTTCAAAACCAGCCTGGGAAACGTGGTGAAGCCCTATCTCTACAAAAAATACAAAAAAAGAATATTAGCCTGGCATGGTGGTGCATGCCTGTGGTCCAAGCTACTGGAAAGTCTGAGGTGGGAGGATTACTGGAGCCTGGGAAGTGAAGGCTGCAGTGAGCCATGATCGTACCACTGTGTTTCAGCCTGGGTGACAGAGTGAGGCCCTGTTCCCCCAAAATAAGTAAATAAAAATTAAAAAGTCACAATTCATTGACTAATGCAAATGACCATATTAATATATAGTGATCACACTTGAAATTGATGTTTAACATGTGCCCTTCTTTTATTTATTTATTTATTTATTTATTTATTTATTTTTATTATACTTTAAGTTCTAGGGTACATGTGCATAACGTGCAGGTTTGTTACATATGTATACATGTGCCATGTTGGTGTGCTGCACCCATCAACTCGTCAGCACCCATCAATTCATCATTTATATCAGGTATAACTCCCCAATGCAATCCCTCCCCCCTCCCCCCTCCCCATGATAGGCCCCAGTGTGTGATGTTCCCCTTCCCGAGTCCAAGTGAGCTCATTGTTCAGTTCCCACCTATGAGTGAGAACATGCGGTGTTTGGTTTTCTCTTCTTGTGATAGTTTGCTAAGAATGATGGTTTCCAGCTGCATCCATGTCCCTACGAAGGACGCAAACTCATCCTTTTTTATGGCTGCGTAGTATTCCATGGTGTATATGTGCCACATTTTCTTAATCCAGTCTGTCACAGGTGGACATTTGGGTTGATTCCAAGTCTTTGCTATTGTGAATAGTGCCGCAATAAACATACGTGTGCATGTGTCTTTGTAGTAGAATAATTTATAATCCTTTGGGTATATACCCAGCAGTGGGATGGCTGGGTCATATGGTACATCCAGTTCTAGATCTTTGAGGAATTGCCATACTGTTTTCCATAATGGTTGAACTAGTTTACAATCCCACCAACAGTGTAAAAGTGTTCCTATTTCTCCACATCCTCTCCAACACCTGTTGTTTCCTGATTTTTTAATGATTGCCATTCTAACTGGTGTGAGATGATATCTCATTGTGGTTTTGATTTGCATTTCTCTGATGGCGAGTGATGATGAGCATTTTTTCATGTGTCTGTTGGCTGTATGAATGTCTTCTTTTGAGAAATGTCTGTTCATATCCTTTCCCCACTTTTTGATGGGGTTGTTTGTTTTTTTCTTGTATATTTGTTTGAGTTCTTTGTAGATTCTGGAAATTAGCCCTTTGTCAGATGAGTAGGTTGCAAAAATTTTCTCCCATTCTGTAGGTTTCCTGTTCACTCTGATGGTAGTTTCTTTTGCTGTGCAGAAGCTCTTTAGTTTAATTAGATCCCATTTGTCAATTTTGGCTTTTGCTGCCGTTGCTTTTGGTGTTTTAGACATGAAGTCCTTGCCCATGCCTATGTCCTGAATGGTACTACCTAGATTTTCTTTTAGGGTTTTTATGGTGTTAGGTCTAACATTTAAGTCTCTAATCCATCTTGAATTAATCTTCGTATAAGGAGTAAGGAAAGGATCCAGTTTCAGCTTTCTACTTATGGCTAGCCAATTTTCCCAGCACCATTTATTAAATAGGGAATCCTTTCCCCATTTCTTGTTTTTGTCAGGTTTGTCAAAGATCAGATGGTTGTAGATGTGTGGCATTATTTCTGAGGACTCCGTTCTGTTCCATTGGTCTATATCTCTGTTTTGGTACCAGTACCATGCTGTTTTGGTTACTGTAGCCTTGTAGTATAGTTTGAAATCAGGTAGCGTGACGCCTCCGGCTTTGTCCTTTTGACTTAGGATTGTCTTGGCAATGCGGGCTCTTTTTTGGTTCCATATGAACTTTAAAGCAGTTTTTTCCAATTCGGTGAAGAAACTCATTGGTAGCTTGATGGGGATGGCATTGAATCTATAAATAACCTTGGGCAGTGTGGCCATTTTCACGATATTGATTCTTCCTATCCATGAGCATGGTATGTTCTTCCATTTGTTTGTGTCCTCTTTGATTTCACTGAGCAGTGGTTTGTAGTTCTCCTTGAAGAGGTCGTTTACATCCCTTGTAAGTTGGATTCCTAGGTATTTTATTCTCTTTGAAGCAATTGTGAATGGAAGTTCATTCCTGATTTGGCTCTCTGCTTGTCTGTTACTGGTGTATAAGAATGCTTGTGATTTTTGCACATTAA
>NW_022322608.1:761-1280 GCF_002776525.5 Piliocolobus tephrosceles | reverse complement strand
GTTACAAATAAAACTTTCAGTGAAAGTTTACCTATCACTTATAATAAGAGTTTTATCTTTCCATGTTCTGAACACTAATGTCTCTGGGGTCCCAGGGGTATCAGTATGATGGTGTAGTAACACAGGGTGGCTACTGTCCGAGGGGGGTCAGTATGATGGTGTAGTAACACAGGGTGGCTACTGTCCGAGGGGGTCAGTATGACGGTGTAGTAACACAGGGTGGCTACTGTCCGAGGGGGTCAGTATGATGGCGTAGTAACACCGGGTGGCTACTGTCCGATGGGGGTCAGTATGATGGTGTAGTAACACCGGGTGACTACTGTCCGATGGGGTCAGTATGACGGCGTAGTAACACAGGGTGGCTACTGACCGATGGGGGTCAGTATGACGGCGTAATAACACCGGGTGGCTACTGTCCGAGGGGGTCAGTATGACGGTGTAGTAACACCGGGTGGCTACTGTCCGATGGGGGTCAGTATGACGGTGTAGTAACACCGGGTGGCTACTGTCCGAGGGGGT
>NW_022322608.1:0-661 GCF_002776525.5 Piliocolobus tephrosceles | reverse complement strand
GGTGGCTACTGTCCGAGGGGGGTCAGTATGACGGTGTAGTAACACAGGGTGGCTACTCTCCGAGGGGGGTCAGTATGACGGTGTAGTAACACTGGGTGGCTACTGTCCAATGGGGGTCAGTATGATGATGTAGTAACACAGGGTGGCTACTGTCCGATGAGGTCAGTATGACGGTGTAGTAACACCGGGTGGCTACTGTCCGATGGGGTCAGTATGATGGTGTAGTAACACAGGGTGGCTACTGTCCGATGGGGGTCAGTATGATGATGTAGTAACGCAGGGTGGCTACTGTCCGATGGGGTATCAGTATGATCGTGTAGTAACGCAGGGTGGATACTGTCCGATGGGTATCAGTATGATGGTGTAGTAACACAGGGTGGCTACTGTCCGATGGGGTCCATATGATAGTGTAGTAACACAGGGTGGCTACTGTCTGATGGGGGTCAGTATGATGGTGTAGTCACGCAGGGTGGCTACTGTCCGATGGGGGTATCAGTATGATGGTGTAGTAACACCGGGTGGCTACTCTCCGATGGGGTCAGTATGACAGTGTAGTAACGCAGGGTGGCTACTGTCCGATGGGGGTCAGTATGATGGTGTAGTAACGCAGGGTGGCTACTGTCCGATGGGGGTCAGTATGACGGTGTAGTAACACCGGGTG
>NW_022322607.1:1221-1515 GCF_002776525.5 Piliocolobus tephrosceles | reverse complement strand
GTTACAAATAAAACTTTCAGTGAAAGTTTACCTATCACTTATAATAAAAGTTTTATCTTTCCATGTTCTGAACACTAATGTCTCTGGGGTCCCAGGGGTATCAGTATGATGGTGTAGTAACACAGGGTGGCTACTGTCCAAGGGGGTCAGTATGACGGTGTAGTAACACAGGGTGGCTACTGTCCGAGGGGGTCAGTATGATGGTGTAGTAACACAGGGTGGCTACTGTCCGATGGGGTCAGTATGACGGCGTAGTAACACAGGGTGGCTACTGTCCGATGGGGGTCAGTATGA
>NW_022322607.1:0-1121 GCF_002776525.5 Piliocolobus tephrosceles | reverse complement strand
GGCGTAGTAACACAGGGTGGCTACTGTCCGATAGGGTCAGTATGATGGCGTAGTAACACAGGGTGGCTACTGTCCGATAGGGGTATCAGTATGATGGTGTAGTAACACAGGGTGGCTACTGTCCGATAGGGGTATCAGTATGACGGTGTAGTAACACAGGGTGGCTACTGTCCGATGGGGTATCAGTATGACGGTGTAGTAACACCGGGTGGCTACTGTCCGATGGGGTATCAGTATGACGGTGTAGTAACACCGGGTGGCTACTGTCCGATGGGGGTCAGTATGACGGTGTAGTAACACAGGGTGGCTACTGTCCGATGGGGTCAGTATGACAGTGTAGTAACACAGGGTGGCTACTGTCCGAGGGGGTCAGTATGATGGTGTAGTAACACCGGGTGGCTACTGTCCGAGGGGGGTCAGTATGACGTTATAGTAACACAGGGTGGCTACTGTCCGAGGGGGGTCAGTATGACGGTGTAGTAACACAGAGTGGCTACCGTCCGATGGGGGTCAGTATGACGGTGTAGTAACACCGGGTGGCTACTGTCCGATGGGGTCAGTATGATGGTGTAGTAACACAGGGTGGCTACTGTCCGATGGGGGTCAGTATGATGATGTAGTAACGCAGGGTGGCTACTGTCCGATGGGGTATCAGTATGATCGTGTAGTAACGCAGGGTGGATACTGTCCGATGGGTATCAGTATGATGGTGTAGTAACACAGGGTGGCTACTGTCCGATGGGGGTCCGTATGTAGTGTAGTAACACAGGGTGGCTACTGTCTGATGGGGGTCAGTATGATGGTGTAGTAACGCAGGGTGGCTACTGTCCGATGGGGGTATCAGTATGATGGTGTAGTAACACCGGGTGGCTACTGTCCGATGGGGTCAGTATGACGGTGTAGTAACGCAGGGTGGCTACTGTCCGATGGGGGTCAGTATGACGGTGTAGTAACGCAGGGTAGCTACTGTCCGATGGGGTTCAGTATGACGGTGTAGTAACGCAGGGTGGCTACTGTCCGATGGGGGTCAGTATGACGGTGTAGTAACGCAGGGTGGCTACTGTCCGATGGGTATCAGTATGACGGTGTAGTAACACCGGGTGGCTACTGTCCGATGGGGG
>NW_022322606.1:619-1280 GCF_002776525.5 Piliocolobus tephrosceles | reverse complement strand
CACCCGGTGTTACTACACCGTCATACTGACCCCCATCGGACAGTAGCCACCCTGCGTTACTACACCATCATACTGACCCCCATCGGACAGTAGCCACCCTGCGTTACTACACTGTCATACTGACCCCATCGGAGAGTAGCCACCCGGTGTTACTACACCATCATACTGATACCCCCATCGGACAGTAGCCACCCTGCGTGACTACACCATCATACTGACCCCCATCAGACAGTAGCCACCCTGTGTTACTACACTATCATATGGACCCCATCGGACAGTAGCCACCCTGTGTTACTACACCATCATACTGATACCCATCGGACAGTATCCACCCTGCGTTACTACACGATCATACTGATACCCCATCGGACAGTAGCCACCCTGCGTTACTACATCATCATACTGACCCCCATCGGACAGTAGCCACCCTGTGTTACTACACCATCATACTGACCCCATCGGACAGTAGCCACCCGGTGTTACTACACCGTCATACTGACCTCATCGGACAGTAGCCACCCTGTGTTACTACATCATCATACTGACCCCCATTGGACAGTAGCCACCCAGTGTTACTACACCGTCATACTGACCCCCCTCGGAGAGTAGCCACCCTGTGTTACTACACCGTCATACTGACCCCCCTCGGACAGTAGCCACC
>NW_022322606.1:0-519 GCF_002776525.5 Piliocolobus tephrosceles | reverse complement strand
ACCCCCTCGGACAGTAGCCACCCGGTGTTACTACACCGTCATACTGACCCCCATCGGACAGTAGCCACCCGGTGTTACTACACCGTCATACTGACCCCCTCGGACAGTAGCCACCCGGTGTTATTACGCCGTCATACTGACCCCCATCGGTCAGTAGCCACCCTGTGTTACTACGCCGTCATACTGACCCCATCGGACAGTAGTCACCCGGTGTTACTACACCATCATACTGACCCCCATCGGACAGTAGCCACCCGGTGTTACTACGCCATCATACTGACCCCCTCGGACAGTAGCCACCCTGTGTTACTACACCGTCATACTGACCCCCTCGGACAGTAGCCACCCTGTGTTACTACACCATCATACTGACCCCCCTCGGACAGTAGCCACCCTGTGTTACTACACCATCATACTGATACCCCTGGGACCCCAGAGACATTAGTGTTCAGAACATGGAAAGATAAAACTCTTATTATAAGTGATAGGTAAACTTTCACTGAAAGTTTTATTTGTAAC
>NW_022322605.1:394-1515 GCF_002776525.5 Piliocolobus tephrosceles | reverse complement strand
CCCCCATCGGACAGTAGCCACCCGGTG
This sequence comes from Piliocolobus tephrosceles, assembly GCF_002776525.5. Taxonomy (NCBI): domain Eukaryota; kingdom Metazoa; phylum Chordata; class Mammalia; order Primates; family Cercopithecidae; genus Piliocolobus; species Piliocolobus tephrosceles. The sequence continues at coordinate 1,488 of NW_022322605.1, read as the reverse complement.
TTACTACACCGTCATACTGATACCCATCGGACAGTAGCCACCCTGCGTTACTACACCGTCATACTGACCCCCATCGGACAGTAGCCACCCTGCGTTACTACACCGTCATACTGAACCCCATCGGACAGTAGCTACCCTGCGTTACTACACCGTCATACTGACCCCCATCGGACAGTAGCCACCCTGCGTTACTACACCGTCATACTGACCCCATCGGACAGTAGCCACCCGGTGTTACTACACCATCATACTGATACCCCCATCGGACAGTAGCCACCCTGCGTTACTACACCATCATACTGACCCCCATCAGACAGTAGCCACCCTGTGTTACTACACTACATACGGACCCCCATCGGACAGTAGCCACCCTGTGTTACTACACCATCATACTGATACCCATCGGACAGTATCCACCCTGCGTTACTACACGATCATACTGATACCCCATCGGACAGTAGCCACCCTGCGTTACTACATCATCATACTGACCCCCATCGGACAGTAGCCACCCTGTGTTACTACACCATCATACTGACCCCATCGGACAGTAGCCACCCGGTGTTACTACACCGTCATACTGACCCCCATCGGACGGTAGCCACTCTGTGTTACTACACCGTCATACTGACCCCCCTCGGACAGTAGCCACCCTGTGTTACTATAACGTCATACTGACCCCCCTCGGACAGTAGCCACCCGGTGTTACTACACCATCATACTGACCCCCTCGGACAGTAGCCACCCTGTGTTACTACACTGTCATACTGACCCCATCGGACAGTAGCCACCCTGTGTTACTACACCGTCATACTGACCCCCATCGGACAGTAGCCACCCGGTGTTACTACACCGTCATACTGATACCCCATCGGACAGTAGCCACCCGGTGTTACTACACCGTCATACTGATACCCCATCGGACAGTAGCCACCCTGTGTTACTACACCGTCATACTGATACCCCTATCGGACAGTAGCCACCCTGTGTTACTACACCATCATACTGATACCCCTATCGGACAGTAGCCACCCTGTGTTACTACGCCATCATACTGACCCTATCGGACAGTAGCCACCCTGTGTTACTACGCC
>NW_022322605.1:0-294 GCF_002776525.5 Piliocolobus tephrosceles | reverse complement strand
TCATACTGACCCCCATCGGACAGTAGCCACCCTGTGTTACTACGCCGTCATACTGACCCCATCGGACAGTAGCCACCCTGTGTTACTACACCATCATACTGACCCCCTCGGACAGTAGCCACCCTGTGTTACTACACCGTCATACTGACCCCCTTGGACAGTAGCCACCCTGTGTTACTACACCATCATACTGATACCCCTGGGACCCCAGAGACATTAGTGTTCAGAACATGGAAAGATAAAACTTTTATTATAAGTGATAGGTAAACTTTCACTGAAAGTTTTATTTGTAAC
>NW_022322604.1:0-1388 GCF_002776525.5 Piliocolobus tephrosceles | reverse complement strand
TTCTTCCGAGGACAGCCTCCCATAGGAAGCTGCCTGAAACTGCTTGGATGCAGCATCTTGGAAGAGAGGAGAGTGGGGGTGAATGCAGCATCTTGGAAGAGAGGAGAGTGGGGGTGCTGTTTTCAGTGCAGATTTGACAGGTGAAGTTGGGGCGAGGGTGCACTGAGGGAGGAAAGGAGTGCAGGCAAAGTCAGGGCCAGCGGCCAGGGTGAATCCAGGGAAGCGGGTGCCTGTGTGCACAGTGGGTGTTGCTTGGAGGCTGGGGAGTGAGTGGGAGTACGGCCTTGTGTACTAGACTGAGGCATTTGCACTTAATGGAGTAAACATGGAAGATTCGATTTCAATGTCTGAGGAGGAGCTTAATGACTCAGAGCTGGACTTCAGGAGATTAATCTTTGATGAGGAGGTAAGAAGCGAGGGACAGCCGGGCACGGTGGCTCACGCCTGTAATCCTAGCACTTTGGGAGGCCGAGGCGGGTGGATCATCTGAGGTCAGGGGTTCGAGACCAGCCTGGCCAACATGGAGAAACCCCGTCTCTACTAAAAATACAAAAATTAGCCGGGTGTGGTGGCACATGCCTGTAATCCCAGCTACTTGGGAGGCTAAGGCAGGAAAATCGCGTGATCCTGGGAGGCGGAAGTTGCAGTGAGCTGAAACCGTGCCACTGCACTCCAACCGAGATCACACCATTGCACCCCAACCTGGGCAACAGAGTGAGACTCTGTCTCAATTAAAAAAAAAAAAAAAAAAAAAGAAGAAGCGAGGGACACGTTGGGACACTGTTGTGAGGGTCCTAGTATTAGATGACGTGGACCTGACTTGGACAGGGGCAGTGAGGTAAGGAAAGAAGTGCACGGGAGAGAAAGTTCTGCCAGGTGAGGGGGAGTGATTCTTCTCTGTCGCTGAGGTCTGTCCCTGCCTGGCCATCTGCCTGTCACTGTTCAACCGATCTCCCTCTGCCTGGCCACAACCGAAGCTTCCCCACGGTGTGTTCTCCCACGGCTTCTTTGTACTCTCCCATCCACTTCTTCCCTCTTTTTCTACTTCTCTTGCCCAGGAGGAAGGAGAGGATCCAGCGGAAGAGACGGAGAGAAACACAACGCTGTACCCACGAAAGGCAGTGCCAGGGTGGGCAGTGGAAAGAGACTTCCAGAGAGGGTGGCTGGCGGTGCCAAACGCCACAGAAGTGAGTGAGGCTGGCACTGAAGGAGATCTGGGGGACTCAGGATTGGGACTAGGGTGAGACCTTCGTTACCTCATCCCAATCCTGGCCTCGGGGGGAACTGGTGACCTCAGAGAAAGCATTAGTTTACAACAGGCTGGACCAAGTGTGGGACTGTTTCTTCCGAGGACAGCCTCCCATAGGAAGCTGCCTGAAACTGCTTGG
>NW_022322603.1:0-1388 GCF_002776525.5 Piliocolobus tephrosceles | reverse complement strand
CCAAGCAGTTTCAGGCAGCTTCCTATGGGAGGCTGTCCTCGGAAGAAACAGTCCCACACTTGGTCCAGCCTGTTGTAAACTAATGCTTTCTCTGAGGTCACCAGTTCCCCCCGAGGCCAGGATTGGGATGAGGTAACGAAGGTCTCACCCTAGTCCCAATCCTGAGTCCCCCAGATCTCCTTCAGTGCCAGCCTCACTCACTTCTGTGGCGTTTGGCACCGCCAGCCACCCTCTCTGGAAGTCTCTTTCCACTGCCCACCCTGGCACTGCCTTTCGTGGGTACAGCGTTGTGTTTCTCTCCGTCTCTTCCGCTGGATCCTCTCCTTCCTCCTGGGCAAGAGAAGTAGAAAAAGAGGGAAGAAGTGGATGGGAGAGTACAAAGAAGCCGTGGGAGAACACACCGTGGGGAAGCTTCGGTTGTGGCCAGGCAGAGGGAGATCGGTTGAACAGTGACAGGCAGATGGCCAGGCAGGGACAGACCTCAGCGACAGAGAAGAATCACTCCCCCTCACCTGGCAGAACTTTCTCTCCCGTGCACTTCTTTCCTTACCTCACTGCCCCTGTCCAAGTCAGGTCCACGTCATCTAATACTAGGACCCTCACAACAGTGTCCCAACGTGTCCCTCGCTTCTTCTTTTTTTTTTTTTTTTTTTTTAATTGAGACAGAGTCTCACTCTGTTGCCCAGGTTGGGGTGCAATGGTGTGATCTCGGTTGGAGTGCAGTGGCACGGTTTCAGCTCACTGCAACTTCCGCCTCCCAGGATCACGCGATTTTCCTGCCTTAGCCTCCCAAGTAGCTGGGATTACAGGCATGTGCCACCACACCCGGCTAATTTTTGTATTTTTAGTAGAGACGGGGTTTCTCCATGTTGGCCAGGCTGGTCTCGAACCCCTGACCTCAGATGATCCACCCGCCTCGGCCTCCCAAAGTGCTAGGATTACAGGCGTGAGCCACCGTGCCCGGCTGTCCCTCGCTTCTTACCTCCTCATCAAAGATTAATCTCCTGAAGTCCAGCTCTGAGTCATTAAGCTCCTCCTCAGACATTGAAATCGAATCTTCCATGTTTACTCCATTAAGTGCAAATGCCTCAGTCTAGTACACAAGGCCGTACTCCCACTCACTCCCCAGCCTCCAAGCAACACCCACTGTGCACACAGGCACCCGCTTCCCTGGATTCACCCTGGCCGCTGGCCCTGACTTTGCCTGCACTCCTTTCCTCCCTCAGTGCACCCTCGCCCCAACTTCACCTGTCAAATCTGCACTGAAAACAGCACCCCCACTCTCCTCTCTTCCAAGATGCTGCATTCACCCCCACTCTCCTCTCTTCCAAGATGCTGCATCCAAGCAGTTTCAGGCAGCTTCCTATGGGAGGCTGTCCTCGGAAGAA
>NW_022322602.1:0-2258 GCF_002776525.5 Piliocolobus tephrosceles | reverse complement strand
AATGAAATGGAAAACTGGACCATGGGACTCTGGCAAACCTGTGTCACCCAAGAGGAAGTGGGGATGCAGTGCAAGGACTTTGACTCCTTCCTGGCTTTGCCTGCTGAACTCAGGGTCTCCAGGATCTTAATGTTTCTGTCAAACGGGCTGGGGTTTCTGGGCCTGCTGGTCTCTGGGTTTGGCCTGGACTGTTTGAGAATTGGAGAGGGTCAGAGAGATCTCAAGAGGCGACTGCTGATCCTGGGAGGAGTTCTGTCCTGGGCCTCGGGAATCATAGCCCTGGTTCCTGTCTCTTGGGTTGCCCACAAGACGGTTCAGGAGTTCTGGGATGAGAACGTCCCAGACTTTGTCCCCAGGTGGGAGTTTGGGGAGGCCCTTTTTCTGGGCTGGTTTGCTGGACTTTCTCTTCTACTGGGAGGGTGTCTGCTCAACTGTGCAGCCTGCTCCAGCCACGCTCCCCTAGCTTCGGGCCACTATGCAGTGGCGCAAATGCAAACTCAGTGTCCCTACCTGGAAGACAGGACGGCAGATCCTCAAGTGTAAGACTCCGACGAGGCCAGAGATGTATCCTGTATCAACTGTGATGACAAAGATCTCTTTGTTTTGTAGCTAAATCTGTGATGCTCACGTTTTCTCATTCAGTAACTATTTCTCTACAGTAGGCAGACCCACTTCCCTCTAAAATCTAGAGAATAATGAAGGAAAAATATTTCATCTAAAAGAAAATGATTATGGTAAGCATTATATAGGTAGAAGTGAAACAAGCTTCATTGATCTGGTTATTTAAAGAATGTGGTGGCTGTCCAATATAGTCAGTTTCAAGCTTTAATGTGTAAATTTCGTATTAGAAAGCTTTTTCTCTTTTTTTTTTTTTTGTTGTTGGTAGTTAGAAATGATCATTAGTTTCTGTTTCCTAAAGAAAAAAACTAACAATCTGAAGATTTTAAGTGTTCTACTTTAGCAAAGACACATGCTAAGCCAACCCCAAAGTGTTATTTCCACAGCAATGACTTTTTTCTTCTTTGAACAGAAGTGGTTTGTGTTAAGGGTATTACCAGACACTCAGTGCGACAAGATTTTATGAGGCTGAAGAGTTTTCAGTACCTCATGATACTCTCAGATTTAAAATACTGGCCAGTCTCTTCTCTTGTCCTTTCCCTCAAAACCTTCGTATTAAAGAAAGAAAAACAATTCCAAAGACATTTTTCTTGATATCCAGATATTATCAGGTCATTTGAATAAAAACTTTCCTTTGTTCAGTGAAAAATCACTAACATGGGGATATATACTTTAGTGGTGAAAAAACAGAAACGCTGACTCCAACCTACAGAGTCCTAACGCTGAACTCTTTCCTCGACTGAGAAAGTCTATATAAGAAAAAAGTGTTTATGCACACAAGCGTAAATGTGACAGAAAGGCATGCAGTTAAATCAACTAGATACGTAGTTTGGTATTGCTTCAAATGCCGTGTGGTATACGTAGCCTGAGAAATTTCTGAAACACAGGCCCGAGTTAAGGTGTAGAGATATTTCTGATAAGATTGATTTATTTGGTTAAGAAATACTTTTCTTGAACCTATTTTTTTAAAGTAACACTCAGTATTACCATAACATGCACATTTGAAATGTGAGAACTATAAGAGATGAAAATCTGACAGGTGCAATTAGTGAAATACAAAGCAGGAGGAGTTGAACCAAAACCATCAGTTAAACATTTTGCATTCAGACTTAATTCTTTGTTAGAAAGGTTGGGAATAACATGAAAGCCATTTTAACCTTAACAATGAAGGGAGGATTATTACCACTTAATTATATTTCAGTGACAAACTGCTTTCTGCAAAATCCAGCCCACAGGACACAAACACGATCTTGGCCACACCTTGGCATTACTGGTTTGTGGCACTATTTCCCTATCCTTTTCTGAAACCCATTCAACATGGACTCAAACAATAGCAACTCTGGCAAGAATTCTCCTATATACACAATGAAGAAATATTTCTGAGCTTCATAAGTTATAACACAAGGGTCACACTTCTTTTCACAGCAACCGAAGGACAGGAGTTAGTTTGGTTGAAGCTCTCAGGACGTTATAATGGCTTTAGTATTTAGAACTGTGGCTCAACTAGCTGGAGTTTCATTATCTTTGCTGGGATGGGTTTTATCCTGTCTTACAAACTACCTGCCACACTGGAAGAACCTCAACCTGGACTTAAATGAAATGGAAAACTGGACCATGGGACTCTGGCAAACCTGTGTCAC
>NW_022322601.1:0-2258 GCF_002776525.5 Piliocolobus tephrosceles | reverse complement strand
GTGACACAGGTTTGCCAGAGTCCCATGGTCCAGTTTTCCATTTCATTTAAGTCCAGGTTGAGGTTCTTCCAGTGTGGCAGGTAGTTTGTAAGACAGGATAAAACCCATCCCAGCAAAGATAATGAAACTCCAGCTAGTTGAGCCACAGTTCTAAATACTAAAGCCATTATAACGTCCTGAGAGCTTCAACCAAACTAACTCCTGTCCTTCGGTTGCTGTGAAAAGAAGTGTGACCCTTGTGTTATAACTTATGAAGCTCAGAAATATTTCTTCATTGTGTATATAGGAGAATTCTTGCCAGAGTTGCTATTGTTTGAGTCCATGTTGAATGGGTTTCAGAAAAGGATAGGGAAATAGTGCCACAAACCAGTAATGCCAAGGTGTGGCCAAGATCGTGTTTGTGTCCTGTGGGCTGGATTTTGCAGAAAGCAGTTTGTCACTGAAATATAATTAAGTGGTAATAATCCTCCCTTCATTGTTAAGGTTAAAATGGCTTTCATGTTATTCCCAACCTTTCTAACAAAGAATTAAGTCTGAATGCAAAATGTTTAACTGATGGTTTTGGTTCAACTCCTCCTGCTTTGTATTTCACTAATTGCACCTGTCAGATTTTCATCTCTTATAGTTCTCACATTTCAAATGTGCATGTTATGGTAATACTGAGTGTTACTTTAAAAAAATAGGTTCAAGAAAAGTATTTCTTAACCAAATAAATCAATCTTATCAGAAATATCTCTACACCTTAACTCGGGCCTGTGTTTCAGAAATTTCTCAGGCTACGTATACCACACGGCATTTGAAGCAATACCAAACTACGTATCTAGTTGATTTAACTGCATGCCTTTCTGTCACATTTACGCTTGTGTGCATAAACACTTTTTTCTTATATAGACTTTCTCAGTCGAGGAAAGAGTTCAGCGTTAGGACTCTGTAGGTTGGAGTCAGCGTTTCTGTTTTTTCACCACTAAAGTATATATCCCCATGTTAGTGATTTTTCACTGAACAAAGGAAAGTTTTTATTCAAATGACCTGATAATATCTGGATATCAAGAAAAATGTCTTTGGAATTGTTTTTCTTTCTTTAATACGAAGGTTTTGAGGGAAAGGACAAGAGAAGAGACTGGCCAGTATTTTAAATCTGAGAGTATCATGAGGTACTGAAAACTCTTCAGCCTCATAAAATCTTGTCGCACTGAGTGTCTGGTAATACCCTTAACACAAACCACTTCTGTTCAAAGAAGAAAAAAGTCATTGCTGTGGAAATAACACTTTGGGGTTGGCTTAGCATGTGTCTTTGCTAAAGTAGAACACTTAAAATCTTCAGATTGTTAGTTTTTTTCTTTAGGAAACAGAAACTAATGATCATTTCTAACTACCAACAACAAAAAAAAAAAAAAGAGAAAAAGCTTTCTAATACGAAATTTACACATTAAAGCTTGAAACTGACTATATTGGACAGCCACCACATTCTTTAAATAACCAGATCAATGAAGCTTGTTTCACTTCTACCTATATAATGCTTACCATAATCATTTTCTTTTAGATGAAATATTTTTCCTTCATTATTCTCTAGATTTTAGAGGGAAGTGGGTCTGCCTACTGTAGAGAAATAGTTACTGAATGAGAAAACGTGAGCATCACAGATTTAGCTACAAAACAAAGAGATCTTTGTCATCACAGTTGATACAGGATACATCTCTGGCCTCGTCGGAGTCTTACACTTGAGGATCTGCCGTCCTGTCTTCCAGGTAGGGACACTGAGTTTGCATTTGCGCCACTGCATAGTGGCCCGAAGCTAGGGGAGCGTGGCTGGAGCAGGCTGCACAGTTGAGCAGACACCCTCCCAGTAGAAGAGAAAGTCCAGCAAACCAGCCCAGAAAAAGGGCCTCCCCAAACTCCCACCTGGGGACAAAGTCTGGGACGTTCTCATCCCAGAACTCCTGAACCGTCTTGTGGGCAACCCAAGAGACAGGAACCAGGGCTATGATTCCCGAGGCCCAGGACAGAACTCCTCCCAGGATCAGCAGTCGCCTCTTGAGATCTCTCTGACCCTCTCCAATTCTCAAACAGTCCAGGCCAAACCCAGAGACCAGCAGGCCCAGAAACCCCAGCCCGTTTGACAGAAACATTAAGATCCTGGAGACCCTGAGTTCAGCAGGCAAAGCCAGGAAGGAGTCAAAGTCCTTGCACTGCATCCCCACTTCCTCTTGGGTGACACAGGTTTGCCAGAGTCCCATGGTCCAGTTTTCCATTTCATT
>NW_022322597.1:0-2760 GCF_002776525.5 Piliocolobus tephrosceles | reverse complement strand
GTTTTTCTAAGACCACCAGAGTGGGCACAAAAGAACCAGCGAGTAGGCAAGGCTAAAAGCAAAACTGCAAATTTATTCTTTGGTCATCTAGCTTCAGAGACCGAAGCTGGAGGGGGGGTGGAGTTTCTAATACAGTCCCGACAAGAGTGGGGGCTGAGAAAGCCCACCCCTGGCGCATCTGCTTGGAGCGACTTTTCTAGGAGTGGAAGGGCAATAGGCGGGGCATGGGCATGTCGGGGGAGGGGGAGCGCTCCGCAGGTGCCACCAGGTAAATCTTGGTCTCCTCGGATTGACATCACCTGGTGCATGCCTGATTGATCTGCACCTTCCCGGGCGTCAGCTGCATTTTTGCACACACGGGAAGAGTTGGTGGTGAAGAAGAACCCGGAAGTGCACCATCCTGCCTCTGTTCGTCCAAACAGTCCAACCTTTTATTGATAATAGTGATAAAGGGGCGCCATGGTCTGTCTGGCTACTTCCTGCTGTTAAGGGGCGTCGTTAAGGTCGGGGCCCATGGTTGGTATTTGGACATATGGATGAAGAATAAAATAAGGCACAGTATTAGTATAGGAATGAGGAATGGAAGCATTTGTTGGAATATGGGCAAAACCCAGAAGGATGGTCCTGGCAAGGTTGGGGAGTATGAGATAGTTAAGAAAATTTAGTAAGTTTGAGGCGAGTGGGGGAAAGCCAAACTGATTTCCACTGATTGCTTTCGGTAGGGACCCTTTATAGCTGGGAATGAGGAACGAGTGCGCAAAGTAGTTGTTGGCCAGGCAGCAATTAAGGAGTGGAGTTTTTCGTGGAGTGGATGGCTTTCCACTTACTCCTACTACAGAGATATTGGATGGAAGGCTAGGTCCAGAGAAGGACAGCAAAACAGAATAGGTAGCCTCACTGTCTATTAAAAAATTGTCTTACCCACTACCAGGAGAGTTACCCGCGGCTTGGCAAGGGTGATGGGGGTCCCCGAGTCTCGGCACCTTCAGTTGTCGTCGTCCAGATGTAGGAGCTGGAAGGAGCTCCCAGGATCCTGGGAAAGGGGGTCACGTGGAGACGCAACACCTGTTCTCAGGGTGGGGCAATCAGACTTCCAGTGTCCTCCCTGCTGGCAAGCAGGGCAGGGGGTTGCTGGTGGACGAAGGTTAGGACATTCACTGGCCTAATGTCCTGATGCCTTGCACTTATAGCAAGGCTGCGTTGGGGCTCGGGGACCCTGCGGACACCTGTTGGCATAGTGTCCTGCCTTGCCGCACTTATATAGCAGGCTGTTTTTGCAGCCTTGGAGTCTGTGGGGTGTGTGCTCTCTGGCCTGGGGTTAGGACTGGGCTGTAAAGCCACTGCTAGGAGCTGAACCTTCTGTTCAAGGCGAGCTTGCCATCTCCTCTCTGGAGTTATAGACTTTAAAGGCTAATTTAACTAGGTCTTGTATTGGTGCCTGAGGACCATCCTCTACCTTTTGAAGTTTTTTACGAATGTCAGGAGCTGATTGCGAAATGAAATAAGACGCCAAAATGGTGGCCCCTGTGGGGGAGGCCATATCTAACCGGGTATATTGGGTTAGAACCTCAGTCAGTTTAGGGTAGAGGTTAGGATAACCTGGAGGTCATGCCAAGTTAAGTCATAGGCCTGACAAAGGTGTCTAAATTCCTTTATGTATATGGTAGGATTAGCTGAGAAATCACCTAAACGCTTCTCAATTTTGGAAAGATCGGCCAATGAAAAAGGGACATGTACTCTGACTACCCCCTCCGCCCCAGCCACCTCTCGCAAAGGTGCTAACACTGTAGGAGGGTGTGGGCAGAGATAGGGGACTCAAGACAGCCAGTTGGGGGCCCCGAAGGAGGCATGGGACGGAGTGGATTACTAGTAGATAAGGAGGAGGAAGGAGGAGTCTGGATGGGGGAGGAGGAGGAGTCTGGACAGGAAGGGAGGGGGTGGAGAGAAGGAGGAGTAGGACGAGAGCTTAAGGCCCAAAAGCCTTGTACGTAATTAATTTCGGACCACTTGCCTAGCCGCTGGCAGAAATTGCTGAGGTCGATCACGCCACAGTGGAAAGGAAAATTAACCGCTTCCTCCTAAGGTCTTGTTCGAGCTGTAAGGTTTTTAAATTGGCTAGAAGACACCCTAAGGGGGTGCTCTTTGGAAATTTGGACTCGGGGGGTTTCCCCTTTGTTTCCTCTTTACTTACACAATGGACACAATGGAAATGGAAGTGGATCTCTGCCTGGCTTCAAAGCATCCTTTGGAACCAGCAGAGACAGACTGGAGGCTCATGGAGCCAAAGTGGAGATTACCTTCAGGCGGACGTGTCCGTCCTGAACGGGTCTTCCGAGCCACATGGTGGCTCAAAATGGACCTCGGACCTGCGCAGGATTTTGGCCGAGGGAGGTAAAGAGGAGACAAGGGCACTTACCCCAGAGAGGCCGTGAGAGCGAGGGAAGCGGGTCTCAGGTCCTGATCCGTCTGCGGTGTGGAAGCAGGAGGAGGTTCCTCAATCCCTAGAGGCCTGAGGAGGGGTCTCCTCCCGGGTCTTCGGCACCAACTGATTTGTTTTTCTAAGACCACCAGAGTGGGCACAAAAGAACCAGCGAGTAGGCAAGGCTAAAAGCAAAACAGTTCCTTCGGCTGGGCGCGGTGGCTCACGCCTGTAATCCCAGCACTTTGGGAGGCCGAGGCGGGCGGATCACAAGGTCAGGAGATCGAGACCACGGTGAAGCCCCATCTCTACTAAAAATACAAAAAATTAGCCGGGCGCGG
>NW_022322596.1:0-2760 GCF_002776525.5 Piliocolobus tephrosceles | reverse complement strand
CCGCGCCCGGCTAATTTTTTGTATTTTTAGTAGAGATGGGGCTTCACCGTGGTCTCGATCTCCTGACCTTGTGATCCGCCCGCCTCGGCCTCCCAAAGTGCTGGGATTACAGGCGTGAGCCACCGCGCCCAGCCGAAGGAACTGTTTTGCTTTTAGCCTTGCCTACTCGCTGGTTCTTTTGTGCCCACTCTGGTGGTCTTAGAAAAACAAATCAGTTGGTGCCGAAGACCCGGGAGGAGACCCCTCCTCAGGCCTCTAGGGATTGAGGAACCTCCTCCTGCTTCCACACCGCAGACGGATCAGGACCTGAGACCCGCTTCCCTCGCTCTCACGGCCTCTCTGGGGTAAGTGCCCTTGTCTCCTCTTTACCTCCCTCGGCCAAAATCCTGCGCAGGTCCGAGGTCCATTTTGAGCCACCATGTGGCTCGGAAGACCCGTTCAGGACGGACACGTCCGCCTGAAGGTAATCTCCACTTTGGCTCCATGAGCCTCCAGTCTGTCTCTGCTGGTTCCAAAGGATGCTTTGAAGCCAGGCAGAGATCCACTTCCATTTCCATTGTGTCCATTGTGTAAGTAAAGAGGAAACAAAGGGGAAACCCCCCGAGTCCAAATTTCCAAAGAGCACCCCCTTAGGGTGTCTTCTAGCCAATTTAAAAACCTTACAGCTCGAACAAGACCTTAGGAGGAAGCGGTTAATTTTCCTTTCCACTGTGGCGTGATCGACCTCAGCAATTTCTGCCAGCGGCTAGGCAAGTGGTCCGAAATTAATTACGTACAAGGCTTTTGGGCCTTAAGCTCTCGTCCTACTCCTCCTTCTCTCCACCCCCTCCCTTCCTGTCCAGACTCCTCCTCCTCCCCCATCCAGACTCCTCCTTCCTCCTCCTTATCTACTAGTAATCCACTCCGTCCCATGCCTCCTTCGGGGCCCCCAACTGGCTGTCTTGAGTCCCCTATCTCTGCCCACACCCTCCTACAGTGTTAGCACCTTTGCGAGAGGTGGCTGGGGCGGAGGGGGTAGTCAGAGTACATGTCCCTTTTTCATTGGCCGATCTTTCCAAAATTGAGAAGCGTTTAGGTGATTTCTCAGCTAATCCTACCATATACATAAAGGAATTTAGACACCTTTGTCAGGCCTATGACTTAACTTGGCATGACCTCCAGGTTATCCTAACCTCTACCCTAAACTGACTGAGGTTCTAACCCAATATACCCGGTTAGATATGGCCTCCCCCACAGGGGCCACCATTTTGGCGTCTTATTTCATTTCGCAATCAGCTCCTGACATTCGTAAAAAACTTCAAAAGGTAGAGGATGGTCCTCAGGCACCAATACAAGACCTAGTTAAATTAGCCTTTAAAGTCTATAACTCCAGAGAGGAGATGGCAAGCTCGCCTTGAACAGAAGGTTCAGCTCCTAGCAGTGGCTTTACAGCCCAGTCCTAACCCCAGGCCAGAGAGCACACACCCCACAGACTCCAAGGCTGCAAAAACAGCCTGCTATATAAGTGCGGCAAGGCAGGACACTATGCCAACAGGTGTCCGCAGGGTCCCCGAGCCCCAACGCAGCCTTGCTATAAGTGCAAGGCATCAGGACATTAGGCCAGTGAATGTCCTAACCTTCGTCCACCAGCAACCCCCTGCCCTGCTTGCCAGCAGGGAGGACACTGGAAGTCTGATTGCCCCACCCTGAGAACAGGTGTTGCGTCTCCACGTGACCCCCTTTCCCAGGATCCTGGGAGCTCCTTCCAGCTCCTACATCTGGACGACGACAACTGAAGGTGCCGAGACTCGGGGACCCCCATCACCCTTGCCAAGCCGCGGGTAACTCTCCTGGTAGTGGGTAAGACAATTTTTTAATAGACAGTGAGGCTACCTATTCTGTTTTGCTGTCCTTCTCTGGACCTAGCCTTCCATCCAATATCTCTGTAGTAGGAGTAAGTGGAAAGCCATCCACTCCACGAAAAACTCCACTCCTTAATTGCTGCCTGGCCAACAACTACTTTGCGCACTCGTTCCTCATTCCCAGCTATAAAGGGTCCCTACCGAAAGCAATCAGTGGAAATCAGTTTGGCTTTCCCCCACTCGCCTCAAACTTACTAAATTTTCTTAACTATCTCATACTCCCCAACCTTGCCAGGACCATCCTTCTGGGTTTTGCCCATATTCCAACAAATGCTTCCATTCCTCATTCCTATACTAATACTGTGCCTTATTTTATTCTTCATCCATATGTCCAAATACCAACCATGGGCCCCGACCTTAACGACGCCCCTTAACAGCAGGAAGTAGCCAGACAGACCATGGCGCCCCTTTATCACTATTATCAATAAAAGGTTGGACTGTTTGGACGAACAGAGGCAGGATGGTGCACTTCCGGGTTCTTCTTCACCACCAACTCTTCCCGTGTGTGCAAAAATGCAGCTGACGCCCGGGAAGGTGCAGATCAATCAGGCATGCACCAGGTGATGTCAATCCGAGGAGACCAAGATTTACCTGGTGGCACCTGCGGAGCGCTCCCCCTCCCCCGACATGCCCATGCCCCGCCTATTGCCCTTCCACTCCTAGAAAAGTCGCTCCAAGCAGATGCGCCAGGGGTGGGCTTTCTCAGCCCCCACTCTTGTCGGGACTGTATTAGAAACTCCACCCCCCCTCCAGCTTCGGTCTCTGAAGCTAGATGACCAAAGAATAAATTTGCAGTTTTGCTTTTAGCCTTGCCTACTCGCTGGTTCTTTTGTGCCCACTCTGGTGGTCTTAGAAAAAC
>NW_022322595.1:0-3163 GCF_002776525.5 Piliocolobus tephrosceles | reverse complement strand
TCATGGATGAGGCCATTAACACTGTCTTTGAGGAACCTGAGAAGGGCTACTTTGTATCGCAATGAGTCCTACGCTTATAAAGGAAATATCATCTGTTAAAAACGGGAGAGAAGCTTTCTGTGAGACTTCTTTGTGATATGTGAATTCGTCTCACAGTGTTAGAACTGAGTCCTCAGGAAGCAGTTTGCTAACACTCTTTTCATAGAATCTGCAAAGTGATATTTGGGAGCCAATTGGGGCCCATGATGAAAAAGCAAATATCCTCACATAATAACTAGAGAGAGGCTCTCTGAGAGATTGCTTTCTGATGTGTGACTTCATCACACAGAGTTCCACCTTTCCCTTCTTGCCAGAGTTTGCTAACACTGTTGTCATGGATTCTGCAAAGTAATATTTTGGAGCTCATTGAGGGCTATGGTAAAAAAGGGAATATCCTCAGACAGAAACTGGAAAGAAGCATTCTGAGAAACTGCATTGCTATGTGTGAGTGCAACTCACGGAGTTACACGTTTCCCTTCAGTTATCAGTTTGCTAAGACAGTTTTCTTGAAATCAGTAGTGGGATTCTTCTTAGTGCAAAGAAGCTTTTGGTGACAAAGGAAATATCCTCAGATGAAAACTAGAAGGAAGAAGCTTTCTTAGAAACTTCTTGGTGATGTGTGAATTCATCTCACAGAGTTACACTTATGTTTCATGGAGCAGGCCATTAACACTGTCTTTGAGGAACCTGAGAAGGGCTACTTTGTATCACATTGAGGCCTCGGCTTATAAAGAAAATATCGTCAGTTAAAAACGAGAAAGAAGCTTTCTGAGAAACTTCTTTGTGATCTGTGAATTCGTCTCAGAGAGTTACAACTTAGTCTTCAGGAAGCAGTTTCCTAACACTTTTCGTAGAATCTGCAAAGTGATATTTGGGAGCCAATTGAGGCCCATGGTGAAAAAGGAAATATCTTCACCTAATAACTAGAGAGAGGATCTCTGAGAGATTGCTTTCTGATATGTGACTTTATCTCATAGAGTTCCACCCTTCCCTTCTTGGCAAGTTTGCTAACACTGTTGCCGTGGATTCTGCAAAGTGATATTTGGGAGCTCATTGAGGGCTATGGTGAACAAGGAAATATCCGCAGACAGAAACTGTAAAGAAGCATTCTGAGAAATTGCATTACTATGTGTGAGTGCAACTCACAGAGCTACACGTTTCCCTTCAGTTATCAGTTTGCTAAGACAGTTTTCTTGAAATCAGCAATGGGATTCTTGTTAGCGTAAATAAGCTTATGGTGACAAACGAAATATCCTCAGATGAAAACTAGAAAGAAGCTTTCTTAGAAACTTCTTGGTGATGTGTGAATTCAACTCACAGAGTTACACTTATGTTTCATGGAGCAGGCCATTAACACTGTCTTTGAGGAACTTGAGAAGGACTCCATTGGATCGCATTGAGTCCTACGCTTTTAAAGGAAATATCATCAGTTAAAAGCGAGAAAGAAGCTTTCTGAGAAACTTCGTTGTGATCTGTGAATTCGTCTCACAGTGTTACAACTTAATGCCCAGAAGCAGTGTGCTAACACTCTTTTCTTAGAATCTGCAAAGTGATATTTGGGAGCCATTTGGGGCCCATGGTGAAAAAGTAAATATCCTCATATAATAACTGTAGATAAGCTTTCTGAGAGATTGCTTTCTGATATATGACTTCATCACACAGGGGTCCACCCTTCTCTTCCTGGAACACTTTGCTAACACTGTTGTCGCGCATCCTTCAAATTTATATTTGGGAGCTCATTGACGGCTGTGGTGAACAAGGAAATATCCTAGCAGAAACTCGAAAGAAGCATTCTGAGAAACTACATTGCTATGTGTGTTTGCAACTCACAGAGTTACACGTTTCTCTTCAGTTATCAGTTTGCTAAGACAGTTTTCTTGAAATCAGCAATGGGATTCTTCTTAGTGCAATGAAGCTCAGGAAGCAGTTTGCTAACACTCTTTTCGTAGAATCTGCAAAGTTATATTTGGGAGCCAATTGCTGCCCATGGTGAAAAAGGAAATATCCTCACATAATAATAAGAGAGAAGCTTTCTGAGAGATTGCTTTCTGATTTGTGACTTCAACACACACAGTTCCACCCTTCCCTTCTTGGCAGAATTTGCTAACACTGATGTCATGGATTCTGCAAAGTGATATTTCGGAGATCATTGAGGGCTATGGTGAACAAGGAAATATCGTTAAGGAGAAACTGGAAAGAAGCATTCAGAGAAACTGCATTGCTATGTGTGAGTGCAACTCACAAAGTTACACGTTTCTCTTCAGTTATCAGTTTCCTAAGACAGTTTTCTTGAAATCAGCAATGGGATTCTTCTTAGCGCAAAGAAGCTTATGGTGACAAAGGAAATATCCTCACATGAAAAGTAGAATGAAGCTTTCTTAGAAACTTCTTGGTGATGTGTGAATTCATCTCACAGAGTTACACTTATGTTTCATGGAGCAGGCCATTAACACTCTCTTTGAGGAACCTGAGAGGGGCTACTTTGGATCGCATTGGGGCCTATGGTGATAAAGGAAATATCATCAGTTAAAATGAGAAAGAAGCTTTCTGAGAAACTTCTTCATGATCTGTGAATTCGTCTCACAGAGTTTCAACTTAGTCCTCAAGAAGCAGTTTGCTAACACTCTTTTCATAGAATCTGCAAAGTGATATTTGGGAGCCAATTGGGGCCCATGGTGAAAAAGGAAATATCCTCACATAGTAACTGGAGATAAGCTTTTGGAGAGATTGCTTTCTGATATGTGAATTCATCTCACAGAGTTCCCCCCTTCCCTTTTTGGCAGAGTTTGCTAACACTGTTGTCGTGGATTCTGCAAAGTGATATTTGGGAACTGATTGAGGGCTATGTTGAAAAAGGAAATATCCTCAGGCAGAAACTCGAAAGAAGCATTGTGAGATACTGCATTGCTATGTGTGAGTGCAATTCACAGAGTTACACGTTTCTCTTCAGTTATAAGTTTGCTAAGTCAGTTTTCTTGAAATCAGCAATGGTATTCTTCTTAGCGCAAAGAACCTTACGGTGACAAAGGAAATATTCTCAAATGAGAACTAGAAAGAAGCTATCTTAGAAACTTCTTGCTGATGTGTGAATTCATCTCACAGAGTTACACTCATGTTTCATGGA
>NW_022322594.1:0-3163 GCF_002776525.5 Piliocolobus tephrosceles | reverse complement strand
TCCATGAAACATGAGTGTAACTCTGTGAGATGAATTCACACATCAGCAAGAAGTTTCTAAGATAGCTTCTTTCTAGTTCTCATTTGAGAATATTTCCTTTGTCACCGTAAGGTTCTTTGCGCTAAGAAGAATACCATTGCTGATTTCAAGAAAACTGACTTAGCAAACTTATAACTGAAGAGAAACGTGTAACTCTGTGAATTGCACTCACACATAGCAATGCAGTATCTCACAATGCTTCTTTCGAGTTTCTGCCTGAGGATATTTCCTTTTTCAACATAGCCCTCAATCAGTTCCCAAATATCACTTTGCAGAATCCACGACAACAGTGTTAGCAAACTCTGCCAAAAAGGGAAGGGGGGAACTCTGTGAGATGAATTCACATATCAGAAAGCAATCTCTCCAAAAGCTTATCTCCAGTTACTATGTGAGGATATTTCCTTTTTCACCATGGGCCCCAATTGGCTCCCAAATATCACTTTGCAGATTCTATGAAAAGAGTGTTAGCAAACTGCTTCTTGAGGACTAAGTTGAAACTCTGTGAGACGAATTCACAGATCATGAAGAAGTTTCTCAGAAAGCTTCTTTCTCATTTTAACTGATGATATTTCCTTTATCACCATAGGCCCCAATGCGATCCAAAGTAGCCCCTCTCAGGTTCCTCAAAGAGAGTGTTAATGGCCTGCTCCATGAAACATAAGTGTAACTCTGTGAGATGAATTCACACATCACCAAGAAGTTTCTAAGAAAGCTTCATTCTACTTTTCATGTGAGGATATTTCCTTTGTCACCATAAGCTTCTTTGCGCTAAGAAGAATCCCATTGCTGATTTCAAGAAAACTGTCTTAGGAAACTGATAACTGAAGAGAAACGTGTAACTTTGTGAGTTGCACTCACACATAGCAATGCAGTTTCTCTGAATGCTTCTTTCCAGTTTCTCCTTAACGATATTTCCTTGTTCACCATAGCCCTCAATGATCTCCGAAATATCACTTTGCAGAATCCATGACATCAGTGTTAGCAAATTCTGCCAAGAAGGGAAGGGTGGAACTGTGTGTGTTGAAGTCACAAATCAGAAAGCAATCTCTCAGAAAGCTTCTCTCTTATTATTATGTGAGGATATTTCCTTTTTCACCATGGGCAGCAATTGGCTCCCAAATATAACTTTGCAGATTCTACGAAAAGAGTGTTAGCAAACTGCTTCCTGAGCTTCATTGCACTAAGAAGAATCCCATTGCTGATTTCAAGAAAACTGTCTTAGCAAACTGATAACTGAAGAGAAACGTGTAACTCTGTGAGTTGCAAACACACATAGCAATGTAGTTTCTCAGAATGCTTCTTTCGAGTTTCTGCTAGGATATTTCCTTGTTCACCACAGCCGTCAATGAGCTCCCAAATATAAATTTGAAGGATGCGCGACAACAGTGTTAGCAAAGTGTTCCAGGAAGAGAAGGGTGGACCCCTGTGTGATGAAGTCATATATCAGAAAGCAATCTCTCAGAAAGCTTATCTACAGTTATTATATGAGGATATTTACTTTTTCACCATGGGCCCCAAATGGCTCCCAAATATCACTTTGCAGATTCTAAGAAAAGAGTGTTAGCACACTGCTTCTGGGCATTAAGTTGTAACACTGTGAGACGAATTCACAGATCACAACGAAGTTTCTCAGAAAGCTTCTTTCTCGCTTTTAACTGATGATATTTCCTTTAAAAGCGTAGGACTCAATGCGATCCAATGGAGTCCTTCTCAAGTTCCTCAAAGACAGTGTTAATGGCCTGCTCCATGAAACATAAGTGTAACTCTGTGAGTTGAATTCACACATCACCAAGAAGTTTCTAAGAAAGCTTCTTTCTAGTTTTCATCTGAGGATATTTCGTTTGTCACCATAAGCTTATTTACGCTAACAAGAATCCCATTGCTGATTTCAAGAAAACTGTCTTAGCAAACTGATAACTGAAGGGAAACGTGTAGCTCTGTGAGTTGCACTCACACATAGTAATGCAATTTCTCAGAATGCTTCTTTACAGTTTCTGTCTGCGGATATTTCCTTGTTCACCATAGCCCTCAATGAGCTCCCAAATATCACTTTGCAGAATCCACGGCAACAGTGTTAGCAAACTTGCCAAGAAGGGAAGGGTGGAACTCTATGAGATAAAGTCACATATCAGAAAGCAATCTCTCAGAGATCCTCTCTCTAGTTATTAGGTGAAGATATTTCCTTTTTCACCATGGGCCTCAATTGGCTCCCAAATATCACTTTGCAGATTCTACGAAAAGTGTTAGGAAACTGCTTCCTGAAGACTAAGTTGTAACTCTCTGAGACGAATTCACAGATCACAAAGAAGTTTCTCAGAAAGCTTCTTTCTCGTTTTTAACTGACGATATTTTCTTTATAAGCCGAGGCCTCAATGTGATACAAAGTAGCCCTTCTCAGGTTCCTCAAAGACAGTGTTAATGGCCTGCTCCATGAAACATAAGTGTAACTCTGTGAGATGAATTCACACATCACCAAGAAGTTTCTAAGAAAGCTTCTTCCTTCTAGTTTTCATCTGAGGATATTTCCTTTGTCACCAAAAGCTTCTTTGCACTAAGAAGAATCCCACTACTGATTTCAAGAAAACTGTCTTAGCAAACTGATAACTGAAGGGAAACGTGTAACTCCGTGAGTTGCACTCACACATAGCAATGCAGTTTCTCAGAATGCTTCTTTCCAGTTTCTGTCTGAGGATATTCCCTTTTTTACCATAGCCCTCAATGAGCTCCAAAATATTACTTTGCAGAATCCATGACAACAGTGTTAGCAAACTCTGGCAAGAAGGGAAAGGTGGAACTCTGTGTGATGAAGTCACACATCAGAAAGCAATCTCTCAGAGAGCCTCTCTCTAGTTATTATGTGAGGATATTTGCTTTTTCATCATGGGCCCCAATTGGCTCCCAAATATCACTTTGCAGATTCTATGAAAAGAGTGTTAGCAAACTGCTTCCTGAGGACTCAGTTCTAACACTGTGAGACGAATTCACATATCACAAAGAAGTCTCACAGAAAGCTTCTCTCCCGTTTTTAACAGATGATATTTCCTTTATAAGCGTAGGACTCATTGCGATACAAAGTAGCCCTTCTCAGGTTCCTCAAAGACAGTGTTAATGGCCTCATCCATGA
>NW_022322593.1:2108-2583 GCF_002776525.5 Piliocolobus tephrosceles | reverse complement strand
GTAAACCAACAGCTTTTCATGATAAAAACACTGAATAAACTAGGAGTAAAAGGGAACTTCAACCCGATAAAGGGTATCTCTGGAAACCCTGTAGCTGACATTATACTAAATGGTGAGAGACTGAAAGCTTTCCCTCTAAAATCAGGAACAAGACAAGGGTATCTGTTCTTCCTACTTCGATTCAACATTGTCCTGGAGGTTCTAGAATTTAGGCAAGATTTTTTTTAAAAAGGCTACCAGAATAAAAAGCAAGAAAACTATTTCTATTTGCAGATGACATAACCTTGTATAGAAAAAATCTTAAGAAATACAACAGCAGAATATCAAGCTGATAAACGAGGTCAGTAAATTTGCAGGATAGAGAAAACATTCATTTATAATAGTATCAAAAAGAATAAAATAAATAAATTGAAGTATAAATTTAAGGACGTGGATAAGCAAAAGTGGTAAATCCTTTTTTTTTTTTTTTTTTTTT
>NW_022322593.1:0-2008 GCF_002776525.5 Piliocolobus tephrosceles | reverse complement strand
CAGGCTGGAGTGCAGTGGCCGGATCTCAGCTCACTGCAAGCTCCGCCCCCCGGGTTCCCGCCATTCTCCTGCCTCAGCCTCCCGAGTATAGCTGGGACTACAGGCCCCTGCTACCACGACCGGCTAATTTTTTGTATTTTTAGTAGAGATGGGGTTTCACCGTGTTAGCCAGGATGGTCTCGATCTCCTGACCTCATGATCCGCCCGTCTCGGCCTCCCAAAGTGCTGGGATTACAGGAGTGAGCCACCGCGCCCGACCGGTAAATCCATTTTTAATGGATTTTAGTGGAGCATTATTCAGCCGTAATAAGGAATGAAGTATGATACATGCTCCAAGGATGGACCTTGAATGTGTTAGTGAAAGAGCCAAGCACAGGTGGCTCCATATTTATTTGAAATACACAGAATAGGGAGATTCGCATGGTTAGAAAGTAGAATCGTAGTTGCCAGTGATGGAAAGAAGACACAGAAGTGACTCAGTGGAGACAGAGGTTCTTTTTGGGGTGATGAAAATATTTTGAAATTAGGTGGTGATGTTGGTTGCACAACCTTGCGAACGTACTAAAAACCACTAAACTATATGCTTTAAAAATGAATTCTATGGTATGTGAATTATTTCTCCATTTCTTAAGATGTTGGTGTAACAGAAAAAAAGTGACTCTAAGGCTATTTATGCAAATACATCTCTCAGTACTGGAATTCTAAAATATCCTTAATAATCTTCAATTGAAATGTTCAATGATAGTCTGGAAAGTCTTTAATATGTAGTTTCGTTCAACAAATTATGCTCTTAAAAGAGTTTGGGCTGGGCACGGTGGCTCAAGCCTGTAATCCCAGCACTTTGGGAGGCCGAGACGGGCAGATCACGAGGTCAGGAGATCGAGACCATCCTGGCTAACACGATGAAACCCCATCTCTACTAAAAATGCAAAAAACTAGCCGGGCGAGGTGGCGGGCGCCTGTAGTCCCAGCTACTCCAGAGGCTGAGGCAGGAGAATGGCGGGAACCCGGGAGGCGGAGCTTGCAGTGAGCTGAGATCCGGCCACTGCACTCCAGCCTGGGCCACAGAGCGAGACTCCGTCTCAAAAGAAAAAAAAAAAGAGTTTGAAGAGTTTGGTGCACAGAAATAATTCATTTAACATTTTTAATCTTTTCTACAATAATCTATGAAAATTTTTCTTTATATTTCTTGCCTGGCTTGTTCTCCTAGGAATTAGGAGGATTTTCTTTATACACTAAGTAGAACTATTTATAAATTGTATGGAGTTTTATATGGCCGTCCTCTGCTGGAGATACTGTCTAATAACCACATTGTTACATTTGTTATTAGGATTTTTAGATCTTAGTTTTCCTTGAGGGAGTGGCAGGTGGTGGTTTGAGACAGAGAATCTCTCTCTGTCACCCACGCTGGAGTGCAGTGGTGTGATCTCAGCTCACTGTAACCTCTACCTCCCAGGTTCAAGTGATTCTCATGTCTTGGCCTCCTGAGTAGCTGAGACTACAGGCACACGCCACCATGCCCGGCTAATTTTTGTATTTTTAGTAGAGGCAGGTGTTTGCCATGTTGGCCAGGCTGGTCTGAAACTCCTGGCCTCAAATGAACTACCCACCTCAGCTTCCCAAAGTGCTGGGATAACAGGTGTGAGCCACCATGCCCAGCCTCAAGGGGTATGTATTTAAATTTAGTTGCATAATGGTTTCTTTTTAGATAATATAAAACATCAGATCTTTATATGGTTAAAATATTCTTTGTGTAAATTTATGATCCCAAGAATTTCTGGGCTCATAGTCAAATTTTTTGAAAGTGATATGTGATCTCTAACAGATTTTAGATTAGTACTCAACAAAACAAGTTTTTATGTAAAAATTGCATGATGATCGTTCTTTTCCAAAAATTTTCAGTGAAGGTCCTGAACATTGCTGTATTCTATTCATTGTTGGTTCTTAATTTTTTTAATTCAGTATTTAAAGCTTATTATATTCAAGTATAATGCTTCCATGAATGTCC
>NW_022322592.1:575-2583 GCF_002776525.5 Piliocolobus tephrosceles | reverse complement strand
GGACATTCATGGAAGCATTATACTTGAATATAATAAGCTTTAAATACTGAATTAAAAAAATTAAGAACCAACAATGAATAGAATACAGCAATGTTCAGGACCTTCACTGAAAATTTTTGGAAAAGAACGATCATCATGCAATTTTTACATAAAAACTTGTTTTGTTGAGTACTAATCTAAAATCTGTTAGAGATCACATATCACTTTCAAAAAATTTGACTATGAGCCCAGAAATTCTTGGGATCATAAATTTACACAAAGAATATTTTAACCATATAAAGATCTGATGTTTTATATTATCTAAAAAGAAACCATTATGCAACTAAATTTAAATACATACCCCTTGAGGCTGGGCATGGTGGCTCACACCTGTTATCCCAGCACTTTGGGAAGCTGAGGTGGGTAGTTCATTTGAGGCCAGGAGTTTCAGACCAGCCTGGCCAACATGGCAAACACCTGCCTCTACTAAAAATACAAAAATTAGCCGGGCATGGTGGCGTGTGCCTGTAGTCTCAGCTACTCAGGAGGCCAAGACATGAGAATCACTTGAACCTGGGAGGTAGAGGTTACAGTGAGCTGAGATCACACCACTGCACTCCAGCGTGGGTGACAGAGAGAGATTCTCTGTCTCAAACCACCACCTGCCACTCCCTCAAGGAAAACTAAGATCTAAAAATCCTAATAACAAATGTAACAATGTGGTTATTAGACAGTATCTCCAGCAGAGGACGGCCATATAAAACTCCATACAATTTATAAATAGTTCTACTTAGTGTATAAAGAAAATCCTCCTAATTCCTAGGAGAACAAGCCAGGCAAGAAATATAAAGAAAAATTTTCATAGATTATTGTAGAAAAGATTAAAAATGTTAAATGAATTATTTCTGTGCACCAAACTCTTCAAACTCTTTTTTTTTTTCTTTTGAGACGGAGTCTCGCTCTGTGGCCCAGGCTGGAGTGCAGTGGCCGGATCTCAGCTCACTGCAAGCTCCGCCTCCCGGGTTCCCGCCATTCTCCTGCCTCAGCCTCTGGAGTAGCTGGGACTACAGGCGCCCGCCACCTCGCCCGGCTAGTTTTTTGCATTTTTAGTAGAGATGGGGTTTCATCGTGTTAGCCAGGATGGTCTCGATCTCCTGACCTCGTGATCTGCCCGTCTCGGCCTCCCAAAGTGCTGGGATTACAGGCTTGAGCCACCGTGCCCAGCCCAAACTCTTTTAAGAGCATAATTTGTTGAACGAAACTACATATTAAAGACTTTCCAGACTATCATTGAACATTTCAATTGAAGATTATTAAGGATATTTTAGAATTCCAGTACTGAGAGATGTATTTGCATAAATAGCCTTAGAGTCACTTTTTTTCTGTTACACCAACATCTTAAGAAATGGAGAAATAATTCACATACCATAGAATTCATTTTTAAAGCATATAGTTTAGTGGTTTTTAGTACGTTCGCAAGGTTGTGCAACCAACATCACCACCTAATTTCAAAATATTTTCATCACCCCAAAAAGAACCTCTGTCTCCACTGAGTCACTTCTGTGTCTTCTTTCCATCACTGGCAACTACGATTCTACTTTCTAACCATGCGAATCTCCCTATTCTGTGTATTTCAAATAAATATGGAGCCACCTGTGCTTGGCTCTTTCACTAACACATTCAAGGTCCATCCTTGGAGCATGTATCATACTTCATTCCTTATTACGGCTGAATAATGCTCCACTAAAATCCATTAAAAATGGATTTACCGGTCGGGCGCGGTGGCTCACTCCTGTAATCCCAGCACTTTGGGAGGCCGAGACGGGCGGATCATGAGGTCAGGAGATCGAGACCATCCTGGCTAACACGGTGAAACCCCATCTCTACTAAAAATACAAAAAATTAGCCGGTCGTGGTAGCAGGGGCCTGTAGTCCCAGCTATACTCGGGAGGCTGAGGCAGGAGAATGGCGGGAACCCGGGGGGCGGAGCTTGCAGTGAGCTGAGATCCGGCCACTGCACTCCAGCCTG
>NW_022322592.1:0-475 GCF_002776525.5 Piliocolobus tephrosceles | reverse complement strand
AAAAAAAAAAAAAAAAAAAAAGGATTTACCACTTTTGCTTATCCACGTCCTTAAATTTATACTTCAATTTATTTATTTTATTCTTTTTGATACTATTATAAATGAATGTTTTCTCTATCCTGCAAATTTACTGACCTCGTTTATCAGCTTGATATTCTGCTGTTGTATTTCTTAAGATTTTTTCTATACAAGGTTATGTCATCTGCAAATAGAAATAGTTTTCTTGCTTTTTATTCTGGTAGCCTTTTTAAAAAAAATCTTGCCTAAATTCTAGAACCTCCAGGACAATGTTGAATCGAAGTAGGAAGAACAGATACCCTTGTCTTGTTCCTGATTTTAGAGGGAAAGCTTTCAGTCTCTCACCATTTAGTATAATGTCAGCTACAGGGTTTCCAGAGATACCCTTTATCGGGTTGAAGTTCCCTTTTACTCCTAGTTTATTCAGTGTTTTTATCATGAAAAGCTGTTGGTTTAC
>NW_022322591.1:0-1150 GCF_002776525.5 Piliocolobus tephrosceles | reverse complement strand
CTTAAGTTTGTCTTATTGTGGAAAAGGAACAATCTCTTAAGATAATGTACCTTGCACTATGTATAAATATGTGCGCAAAGTATTGGCAACCTTTCAGAAATAATAATTAAGTTGCCTCTTCTTCTGGAGTAGGATTGCACCTACTGTTAGAATTGGATAATTATTTCACCTAAGGAAAGGCTCTTTATTCAAAAACTGACTCCTGGGCCGGGCGCGGTGGCTCAAGCCTGTAATCCCAGCACTTGGGAGGCCAAGACGGGCGGATCACGAGGTCAGGAGATCGAGACCATCCTGGCTAACACGGTGAAACCCCGTCTCTACTAAAAAATACAAAAAACTAGCCGGGCGAGGTGGCGGGCGCCTGTAATCCCAGCTACTCGGGAGGCTGAGGCAGGAGAATGGCGTAAACCCGGGAGGCGGAGCTTGCAGTGAGCTGAGATCCGGCCACTGCACTCCAGCCTGGGCGACAGAGCGAGACTCCGTCTCAAAAAAAAAAAAACTGACTCCTGGTTCATTTAATTAACATTTATTCTAATTAAACCAGTCCTTGAAATCTGAGCTATTTTAATATTTCTAAATAATAGCTTTCCTATTATACCAAAAGAATGGAATAAAGTTTGTATAGGAAGAAAAATAATTGGAACTGAGTTGAGCAGTAGGCATGAGAATGTGGCAGGAGGTAAATGGATGCTACAAGCAAAATGACTTTCCCTCCCATTGCTTGAGTTCCTAGTAAAATAAAGTGTGCAAAATGATGCCACTTGATTTTTCAGGTTTTCAAATTAAGGTGCATTTCTCAGTGGATTGATACTCAGCCTTCTGGGGGAAAATGTTTCAGTTTTACTCACTTGACAGTAAACAAAGTGGTTTTAGTAAATAAAATAGCTTTGAATGATAATATTTTGTTTTAGTAAACAATATATTTTTAGTCAATCAGAACAAGAAACATTTTAGTGGTCAAGGTATTGCAACTAATTTTTTAATACATGCTTACTCAAAGAATAGACTATTGTGATTTCTAATCAAAGTGATTCTTTTCTCCCAAATTAAGATTTGGTTTGATTTACAGGTGAACAGTGTTGACCTCAGAGCCGCTAGTCATGAGCAGGCAGCAGCTGCATTGAAAAATGCTGGCCAAGCTGTTACAATT
>NW_022322590.1:0-1150 GCF_002776525.5 Piliocolobus tephrosceles | reverse complement strand
AATTGTAACAGCTTGGCCAGCATTTTTCAATGCAGCTGCTGCCTGCTCATGACTAGCGGCTCTGAGGTCAACACTGTTCACCTGTAAATCAAACCAAATCTTAATTTGGGAGAAAAGAATCACTTTGATTAGAAATCACAATAGTCTATTCTTTGAGTAAGCATGTATTAAAAAATTAGTTGCAATACCTTGACCACTAAAATGTTTCTTGTTCTGATTGACTAAAAATATATTGTTTACTAAAACAAAATATTATCATTCAAAGCTATTTTATTTACTAAAACCACTTTGTTTACTGTCAAGTGAGTAAAACTGAAACATTTTCCCCCAGAAGGCTGAGTATCAATCCACTGAGAAATGCACCTTAATTTGAAAACCTGAAAAATCAAGTGGCATCATTTTGCACACTTTATTTTACTAGGAACTCAAGCAATGGGAGGGAAAGTCATTTTGCTTGTAGCATCCATTTACCTCCTGCCACATTCTCATGCCTACTGCTCAACTCAGTTCCAATTATTTTTCTTCCTATACAAACTTTATTCCATTCTTTTGGTATAATAGGAAAGCTATTATTTAGAAATATTAAAATAGCTCAGATTTCAAGGACTGGTTTAATTAGAATAAATGTTAATTAAATGAACCAGGAGTCAGTTTTTTTTTTTTTGAGACGGAGTCTCGCTCTGTCGCCCAGGCTGGAGTGCAGTGGCCGGATCTCAGCTCACTGCAAGCTCCGCCTCCCGGGTTTACGCCATTCTCCTGCCTCAGCCTCCCGAGTAGCTGGGATTACAGGCGCCCGCCACCTCGCCCGGCTAGTTTTTTGTATTTTTTAGTAGAGACGGGGTTTCACCGTGTTAGCCAGGATGGTCTCGATCTCCTGACCTCGTGATCCGCCCGTCTTGGCCTCCCAAGTGCTGGGATTACAGGCTTGAGCCACCGCGCCCGGCCCAGGAGTCAGTTTTTGAATAAAGAGCCTTTCCTTAGGTGAAATAATTATCCAATTCTAACAGTAGGTGCAATCCTACTCCAGAAGAAGAGGCAACTTAATTATTATTTCTGAAAGGTTGCCAATACTTTGCGCACATATTTATACATAGTGCAAGGTACATTATCTTAAGAGATTGTTCCTTTTCCACAATAAGACAAACTTAAG
>NW_022322589.1:0-5673 GCF_002776525.5 Piliocolobus tephrosceles | reverse complement strand
AACTATACTACAAGGCTACAGTAACCAAAACAGCATGGTACTGGTACTAAAACAGATGTAGAGGCCAATGGTACAGAACAGAGGCCTCAGAAATAACCCCACACATCTACAAGCATCTGATCTTTGACAAACCTGACGAAAACAAGCAGTGGGGAAAGTGTTCCCTATTTAATAAATGATGTTGGGAAAACTGACTAGCTATATGCAGAAAATGTAACTGGACCCCTTCTTACACTGTATATAAAAATTAACTCAAGAAGGATTCAAGACTTGAATGTCAGACCTAAAACCATAGAAACCCTAGAACAAAACCTAGGCCATATGATTCATAGGCATAGGCAAAGACTTCATGACTAAAACACCAAAAGCAATCACAACGAAAGCCAAAATTGACAAAAGGGATCTGATTAAACTAAAGCATTTCTGCACAGCAAAAGAATCCATCATCAGAGTGAACAGGCGACCTACAGAATGGGAGAAAATTTTTGCAATCTATCCATCTGACAAAGGGCTAATATCTAGAATCTACAAAGAAGTTAAATTTACAGGGAAAAAACAAACAACCCCATCAAAATGTGGGTGAGGCATATGAACAGACACTTCTCAAAAGAAGACATTTATGCAGCTAGCAAACATGAAAAAAAGCTCATCATCACTTTTCACTAGAGAAATGCAAATCAAAACCACAGTGAGATACGATCTCACGCTAGTTAGAATGGTGATCATTAAAAAGTCAGGAAACAACAGATGATGGAGAGGATGTGGAGAAATATGAAAGCTTTTACACTGTCGGTTGGATTGTAAATTATTTCAACCATCGTGGAAGACAGAGTGGCAATTCCTCGAGGATCTAGAAATACCATCTGACTCAGAAATTCCATTACACAAAGGATTATAAAGAATTCTACTGGGGGGCGGAGCAAGATGGCCGAATAGGAACAGCTTCAGTCTCCATCTCCCAGCGCGAGCGACACAGAAGACCAGTGATTTCTGCATTTTCAACTGAGGTACTGGGGTCATATCACTTGGGAGTGCGGGACAATCGGTGCTGGTCAGCTGCTGCAGCCCGACCAGCCAGAGCTGAAGCAGGGCGAGGCATCGCCTCACCTGGGAAGCGCAAGGGGGAAGGGAGTCCCTTTTCCTAGCCAGGGGAACTGAGACACACAACATCTGGAAAATCGGGTAACTCCCACCCCAATACTGCGCTGTAACACCGGCACACCGGAGATTATATCCCACACCTGGCCGGGAGGGTCCCACGCCCACGGAGCCTCCCTCCTTGCTAACACAGCAGTCTGCGGCAATCTAACCGCAAGGCAGCAGCGAGGCTGGGGGAGGGGCACCCACCATAGCTGAGGCTTAAGTAGGTAAATAAAGCCGCTGGGAAGCTCGAACTGGGTGGAGCTCACAGCGGCTCAAGGAAACCTGCCTGTCTCTGTAGACTCCGCCTCTGTGGACAGGGCTCAGCTAAACCAGCAGAGGCCTGACCAGACGCGAATGACTCTGTCTGACAGCTTTGAAGAGAGCAGTGGATCTCCCAACACGGAGGTTGAGATCTGAGAAGGGGCAGTCTGCCTGCTCAAGTGGGTCCCTGACCCCTGAGTAGCCTAACTGGGAGACATCTCCCACTAGGGGCAGTCTGACACCCCACACCTCACAGGGTGGAGTACACCCCTGAGAGGAAGCTTCCAAAGCAAGAATCAGACAGGTGCACTCGCTGTTCAGCAATATTCTATCTTCTGCAACCGCTGCTGCTGATACCCAGGCAAACAGGGTCTGGAGTGGACCTCAAGCAATCTCCAACAGACCTATAGCTGAGGGTCCTGACTGTAAGAAGGAAAACTATCAAACAGGAAGGACACCTATATCAAAACCCCATCAGTAAGTCACCATCATCAAAGACCAGAGACAGATAAAACCACAAAGATGGGGAAAAAGCAGGGCAGAAAAGCTGGAAATTCAAAAAATAAGAGCGCATCTCCTCCTGCAAAGGAGCAGAGCCCATCGCCAGCAATGGATCAAAGCTGGTCAGAGAATGATTTTGATGAGATGAGAGAAGAAGGCTTCAGTCCATCAAACCTCTCAGAGCTAAAGGAGGAATTACGTACCCAGCGCAAAGAAACTAAAAATCTTGAAAAAAGAGTGGAAGAATTGACAGCTAGACTAATTAATGCAGAGAAGGTCATAAACGAAATGACAGAGATGAAAACCATGACACGAGAAATACGTGACAAATGCACAAGCTTCAGTAACCGACTCGATCAACTGGAAGAAAGAGTATCAGCGATTGAGGATCAAATGAATGAAATGAAGCGAGAAGAGAAACCAAAAGAAAAAAGAAGAAAAAGAAATGAACAAAGCCTGCAAGAAGTATGGGATTATGTCAAAAGACCAAATCTACGTCTGATTGGGGTGCCTGAAAGTGAGGGGGAAAATGGAACCAAATTGGAAAACACTCTACAGGATATCATCCAGGAGAACTTCCCCAACCTATCAGGGCAGGCCAACATTCAAATTCAGGAAATACAGAGAACGCCACAAAGATACTCCTCCAGAAGAGCAACTCCAAGACACATAATTGCCAGATTCACCAAAGTTGAAATGAAGGAAAAAATCTTAAGGGCAGCCAGAGAGAAAGGTCGGGTTACCCACAAAGGGAAGCCCATCAGACTGACAGCAGATCTCTCGGCAGAAACTCTACAAGCCAGAAGAGAGTGGGGGCCAATATTCAACGTTCTTAAAGAAAAGAATTTTCAACCCAGAATTTCATATCCAGCCAAACTAAGTTTCATAAGTGAAGGAGAAATAAAATTCTTTACAGATAAGCAAATGCTTAGAGATTTTGTCACCACCAGGCCTGCCTTACAAGAAACCCTGAAGGAAGCCCTAAACATGGAAAGGAACAACCGGTACCAGCCATTGCAAAAACATGCCAAAATGTAAAGACCATCGAGGCTAGGAAGAAACTGCATCAACTAATGAGCAAAATAACCAGTTAATATCATAATGGCAGGATCAAGTTCACACATAACAATATTAACCTTAAATGTAAATGGACTAAATGCTCCAATTAAAAGACACAGACTGGCAAACTGGATAAAGAGTCAAGACCCATCAGTCTGCTGTCTTCAGGAGACCCATCTCACATGCAGAGACATACATAGGCTCAAAATAAAGGGATGGAGGAAGATCTACCAAGCAAATGGAGAACAAAAAAAAGCAGGGGTTGCAATCCTAGTCTCTGATAAAACAGACTTTAAACCAGCAAAGATCAAAAGAGACAAAGAAGGCCATTACATAATGGTAAAGGGATCAATTCAACAGGAAGAGCTAACTATCCTAAATATATATGCACCCAATACAGGAGCACCCAGATTCATAAAGCAAGTCCTTAGAGACTTACAAAGAGACTTAGACTCCCATACAATAATAATGGGAGACTTCAACACTCCACTGTCAACATTAGACAGATCAACGAGACAGAAAGTTAACAAGGATATCCAGGAATTGAACTCATCTCTGCACCAAGCGGACCTAATAGACATCTATAGAACTCTCCACCCCAAGTCAACAGAATATACATTCTTCTCAGCACCACATCACACTTATTCCAAAATTGACCACATAATTGGAAGTAAAGCACTCCTCAGCAAATGTAAAAGAACAGAAATTATAACAAACTGTCTCTCTGACCACAGTGCAATCAAACTAGAACTCAGGACTAAGAAACTCAATCAAAACCGCTCAACTACATGGAAACTGAACAACCTGCTCCTGAATGACTACTGGGTACATAACGAAATGAAAGCAGAAATAAAGATGTTCTTTGAAACCAATGAGAACAAAGATACAACATACCAGAATCTCTGGGACACATTTAAAGCAGTGTGTAGAGGGAAATTTATAGCACTAAGTGCCCACAAGAGAAAGCAGGAAAGATCTAAAATTGACACTCTAACATCACAATTAAAAGAACTAGAGAGGCAAGAGCAAACACATTCAAAAGCTAGCAGAAGGCAAGAAATAACTAAGATCAGAGCAGAACTGAAGGAGATAGAGACACAAAAAACCCTCCAAAAAATCAATGAATCCAGGAGTTGGTTTTTTGAAAAGATCAACAAAATTGACAGACCGCTAGCAAGGCTAATAAAGAAGAAAAGAGAGAGGAATCAAATAGACGCAATAAAAAATGATAAAGGGGATATCACCACCGATCCCACAGAAATACAAACTACCATCAGAGAATACTATAAACACCTCTACGCAAATCAACTAGAAAATCTAGAAGAAATGGATAATTTCCTGGACACGTACACTCTTCCAAGACTAAACCAGGAAGAAGTTGAATCCCTGAATAGACCAATAGCAGCCTCTGAAATTGAGCCAACAATTAATAGCCTACCCACCAAAAAAAGCCCAGGACCAGATGGTTTCACAGCTGAATTCTACCAGAGGTACAAGGAGGAGCTGGTACCATTCCTTCTGAAACTGTTCCAATCAATAGAAAATGAGGGAATCCTCCCTAACTCATTTTATGAGGCCAACATCATCCTGATACCAAAGCCTGGCAGAGACACAACAAAAAAAGAGAATTTTAGACCAATCTCCCTGATGAACATCGATGCAAAAATCCTCAATAAAATCCTGGCAAACCGGATTCAGCAGCACATCAAAAAGCTTATCCACCATGATCAAGTGGGCTTCATCCCTGGGATGCAAGGCTGGTTCAACATTCGCAAATCAATCAACGTAATCCAGCATATCAACAGAACCAAAGACAAGAACCACATGATTATCTCAATAGATGCAGATTATATATACCCAAGGGCTGTTGACAAAATTCAACAGCCCTTCCTGCTAAAAACGCTCAATAAATTCGGTATTGATGGAACGTACCTCAAAATAATAAGAGCTATTTATGACAAACCCACAGCTAATATCATACTGAATGGGCAAAAACTGGAAAAGTTCCCTTTGAAAACTGGCACAAGACAGGGATGCCCTCTCTCACCACTCCTATTCAACATAGTGTTGGAAGTTCTGGCTAGGGCAATCAGGCAAGAGAAAGAAATCAAGGGTATTCAGTTAGGAAAAGAAGAAGTCAAATTGTCCCTGTTTGCAGATGACATGGTTGTGTATTTAGAAAACCCCATCGTCTCAGCCCAAAATCTTCTTAAGCTGATAAGCAACTTCAGCAAAGTCTCAGGATACAAAATTAATGTGCAAAAATCACAAGCATTCTTATACACCAGTAACAGACAAGCAGAGAGCCAAATCAGGAATGAACTTCCATTCACAATTGCTTCAAAGAGAATAAAATACCTAGGAATCCAACTTACAAGGGATGTAAAGGACCTCTTCAAGGAGAACTACAAACCACTGCTCAGTGAAATCAAAGAGGACACAAACAAATGGAAGAACATACCATGCTCATGGATAGGAAGAATCAATATCGTGAAAATGGCTATACTGCCCAAGGTTATTTATAGATTCAATGCCATCCCCATCAAGCTACCAATGAGTTTCTTCACTGAATTGGAAAAAACTGCTTTAAAGTTCATATGGAACCAAAACAGAGCCCGCATTGCCAAGACAATCCTAAGTCAAAAGGACAAAGCCGGAGGCGTCACGCTACCTGACTTCAAACTATACTACAAGGCTACAGTAACCAAA
>NW_022322588.1:0-5673 GCF_002776525.5 Piliocolobus tephrosceles | reverse complement strand
TTTGGTTACTGTAGCCTTGTAGTATAGTTTGAAGTCAGGTAGCGTGACGCCTCCGGCTTTGTCCTTTTGACTTAGGATTGTCTTGGCAATGCGGGCTCTGTTTTGGTTCCATATGAACTTTAAAGCAGTTTTTTCCAATTCAGTGAAGAAACTCATTGGTAGCTTGATGGGGATGGCATTGAATCTATAAATAACCTTGGGCAGTATAGCCATTTTCACGATATTGATTCTTCCTATCCATGAGCATGGTATGTTCTTCCATTTGTTTGTGTCCTCTTTGATTTCACTGAGCAGTGGTTTGTAGTTCTCCTTGAAGAGGTCCTTTACATCCCTTGTAAGTTGGATTCCTAGGTATTTTATTCTCTTTGAAGCAATTGTGAATGGAAGTTCATTCCTGATTTGGCTCTCTGCTTGTCTGTTACTGGTGTATAAGAATGCTTGTGATTTTTGCACATTAATTTTGTATCCTGAGACTTTGCTGAAGTTGCTTATCAGCTTAAGAAGATTTTGGGCTGAGACGATGGGGTTTTCTAAATACACAACCATGTCATCTGCAAACAGGGACAATTTGACTTCTTCTTTTCCTAACTGAATACCCTTGATTTCTTTCTCTTGCCTGATTGCCCTAGCCAGAACTTCCAACACTATGTTGAATAGGAGTGGTGAGAGAGGGCATCCCTGTCTTGTGCCAGTTTTCAAAGGGAACTTTTCCAGTTTTTGCCCATTCAGTATGATATTAGCTGTGGGTTTGTCATAAATAGCTCTTATTATTTTGAGGTACGTTCCATCAATACCGAATTTATTGAGCGTTTTTAGCAGGAAGGGCTGTTGAATTTTGTCAACAGCCCTTGGGTATATATAATCTGCATCTATTGAGATAATCATGTGGTTCTTGTCTTTGGTTCTGTTGATATGCTGGATTACGTTGATTGATTTGCGAATGTTGAACCAGCCTTGCATCCCAGGGATGAAGCCCACTTGATCATGGTGGATAAGCTTTTTGATGTGCTGCTGAATCCGGTTTGCCAGGATTTTATTGAGGATTTTTGCATCGATGTTCATCAGGGAGATTGGTCTAAAATTCTCTTTTTTTGTTGTGTCTCTGCCAGGCTTTGGTATCAGGATGATGTTGGCCTCATAAAATGAGTTAGGGAGGATTCCCTCATTTTCTATTGATTGGAACAGTTTCAGAAGGAATGGTACCAGCTCCTCCTTGTACCTCTGGTAGAATTCAGCTGTGAAACCATCTGGTCCTGGGCTTTTTTTGGTGGGTAGGCTATTAATTGTTGGCTCAATTTCAGAGGCTGCTATTGGTCTATTCAGGGATTCAACTTCTTCCTGGTTTAGTCTTGGAAGAGTGTACGTGTCCAGGAAATTATCCATTTCTTCTAGATTTTCTAGTTGATTTGCGTAGAGGTGTTTATAGTATTCTCTGATGGTAGTTTGTATTTCTGTGGGATCGGTGGTGATATCCCCTTTATCATTTTTTATTGCGTCTATTTGATTCCTCTCTCTTTTCTTCTTTATTAGCCTTGCTAGCGGTCTGTCAATTTTGTTGATCTTTTCAAAAAACCAACTCCTGGATTCATTGATTTTTTGGAGGGTTTTTTGTGTCTCTATCTCCTTCAGTTCTGCTCTGATCTTAGTTATTTCTTGCCTTCTGCTAGCTTTTGAATGTGTTTGCTCTTGCCTCTCTAGTTCTTTTAATTGTGATGTTAGAGTGTCAATTTTAGATCTTTCCTGCTTTCTCTTGTGGGCACTTAGTGCTATAAATTTCCCTCTACACACTGCTTTAAATGTGTCCCAGAGATTCTGGTATGTTGTATCTTTGTTCTCATTGGTTTCAAAGAACATCTTTATTTCTGCTTTCATTTCGTTATGTACCCAGTAGTCATTCAGGAGCAGGTTGTTCAGTTTCCATGTAGTTGAGCGGTTTTGATTGAGTTTCTTAGTCCTGAGTTCTAGTTTGATTGCACTGTGGTCAGAGAGACAGTTTGTTATAATTTCTGTTCTTTTACATTTGCTGAGGAGTGCTTTACTTCCAATTATGTGGTCAATTTTGGAATAAGTGTGATGTGGTGCTGAGAAGAATGTATATTCTGTTGACTTGGGGTGGAGAGTTCTATAGATGTCTATTAGGTCCGCTTGGTGCAGAGATGAGTTCAATTCCTGGATATCCTTGTTAACTTTCTGTCTCGTTGATCTGTCTAATGTTGACAGTGGAGTGTTGAAGTCTCCCATTATTATTGTATGGGAGTCTAAGTCTCTTTGTAAGTCTCTAAGGACTTGCTTTATGAATCTGGGTGCTCCTGTATTGGGTGCATATATATTTAGGATAGTTAGCTCTTCCTGTTGAATTGATCCCTTTACCATTATGTAATGGCCTTCTTTGTCTCTTTTGATCTTTGCTGGTTTAAAGTCTGTTTTATCAGAGACTAGGATTGCAACCCCTGCTTTTTTTTGTTCTCCATTTGCTTGGTAGATCTTCCTCCATCCCTTTATTTTGAGCCTATGTATGTCTCTGCATGTGAGATGGGTCTCCTGAAGACAGCAGACTGATGGGTCTTGACTCTTTATCCAGTTTGCCAGTCTGTGTCTTTTAATTGGAGCATTTAGTCCATTTACATTTAAGGTTAATATTGTTATGTGTGAACTTGATCCTGCCATTATGATATTAACTGGTTATTTTGCTCATTAGTTGATGCAGTTTCTTCCTAGCCTCGATGGTCTTTACATTTTGGCATGTTTTTGCAATGGCTGGTACCGGTTGTTCCTTTCCATGTTTAGGGCTTCCTTCAGGGTTTCTTGTAAGGCAGGCCTGGTGGTGACAAAATCTCTAAGCATTTGCTTATCTGTAAAGAATTTTATTTCTCCTTCACTTATGAAACTTAGTTTGGCTGGATATGAAATTCTGGGTTGAAAATTCTTTTCTTTAAGAACGTTGAATATTGGCCCCCACTCTCTTCTGGCTTGTAGAGTTTCTGCCGAGAGATCTGCTGTCAGTCTGATGGGCTTCCCTTTGTGGGTAACCCGACCTTTCTCTCTGGCTGCCCTTAAGATTTTTTCCTTCATTTCAACTTTGGTGAATCTGGCAATTATGTGTCTTGGAGTTGCTCTTCTGGAGGAGTATCTTTGTGGCGTTCTCTGTATTTCCTGAATTTGAATGTTGGCCTGCCCTGATAGGTTGGGGAAGTTCTCCTGGATGATATCCTGTAGAGTGTTTTCCAATTTGGTTCCATTTTCCCCCTCACTTTCAGGCACCCCAATCAGACGTAGATTTGGTCTTTTGACATAATCCCATACTTCTTGCAGGCTTTGTTCATTTCTTTTTCTTCTTTTTTCTTTTGGTTTCTCTTCTCGCTTCATTTCATTCATTTGATCCTCAATCGCTGATACTCTTTCTTCCAGTTGATCGAGTCGGTTACTGAAGCTTGTGCATTTGTCACGTATTTCTCGTGTCATGGTTTTCATCTCTGTCATTTCGTTTATGACCTTCTCTGCATTAATTAGTCTAGCTGTCAATTCTTCCACTCTTTTTTCAAGATTTTTAGTTTCTTTGCGCTGGGTACGTAATTCCTCCTTTAGCTCTGAGAGGTTTGATGGACTGAAGCCTTCTTCTCTCATCTCATCAAAATCATTCTCTGACCAGCTTTGATCCATTGCTGGCGATGGGCTCTGCTCCTTTGCAGGAGGAGATGCGCTCTTATTTTTTGAATTTCCAGCTTTTCTGCCCTGCTTTTTCCCCATCTTTGTGGTTTTATCTGTCTCTGGTCTTTGATGATGGTGACTTACTGATGGGGTTTTGATATAGGTGTCCTTCCTGTTTGATAGTTTTCCTTCTTACAGTCAGGACCCTCAGCTATAGGTCTGTTGGAGATTGCTTGAGGTCCACTCCAGACCCTGTTTGCCTGGGTATCAGCAGCAGCGGTTGCAGAAGATAGAATATTGCTGAACAGCGAGTGCACCTGTCTGATTCTTGCTTTGGAAGCTTCCTCTCAGGGGTGTACTCCACCCTGTGAGGTGTGGGGTGTCAGACTGCCCCTAGTGGGAGATGTCTCCCAGTTAGGCTACTCAGGGGTCAGGGACCCACTTGAGCAGGCAGACTGCCCCTTCTCAGATCTCAACCTCCGTGTTGGGAGATCCACTGCTCTCTTCAAAGCTGTCAGACAGAGTCATTCGCGTCTGGTCAGGCCTCTGCTGGTTTAGCTGAGCCCTGTCCACAGAGGCGGAGTCTACAGAGACAGGCAGGTTTCCTTGAGCCGCTGTGAGCTCCACCCAGTTCGAGCTTCCCAGCGGCTTTATTTACCTACTTAAGCCTCAGCTATGGTGGGTGCCCCTCCCCCAGCCTCGCTGCTGCCTTGCGGTTAGATTGCCGCAGACTGCTGTGTTAGCAAGGAGGGAGGCTCCGTGGGCGTGGGACCCTCCCGGCCAGGTGTGGGATATAATCTCCGGTGTGCCGGTGTTACAGCGCAGTATTGGGGTGGGAGTTACCCGATTTTCCAGATGTTGTGTGTCTCAGTTCCCCTGGCTAGGAAAAGGGACTCCCTTCCCCCTTGCGCTTCCCAGGTGAGGCGATGCCTCGCCCTGCTTCAGCTCTGGCTGGTCGGGCTGCAGCAGCTGACCAGCACCGATTGTCCCGCACTCCCAAGTGATATGACCCCAGTACCTCAGTTGAAAATGCAGAAATCACTGGTCTTCTGTGTCGCTCGCGCTGGGAGATGGAGACTGAAGCTGTTCCTATTCGGCCATCTTGCTCCGCCCCCCAGTAGAATTCTTTATAATCCTTTGTGTAATGGAATTTCTGAGTCAGATGGTATTTCTAGATCCTCGAGGAATTGCCACTCTGTCTTCCACGATGGTTGAAATAATTTACAATCCAACCGACAGTGTAAAAGCTTTCATATTTCTCCACATCCTCTCCATCATCTGTTGTTTCCTGACTTTTTAATGATCACCATTCTAACTAGCGTGAGATCGTATCTCACTGTGGTTTTGATTTGCATTTCTCTAGTGAAAAGTGATGATGAGCTTTTTTTCATGTTTGCTAGCTGCATAAATGTCTTCTTTTGAGAAGTGTCTGTTCATATGCCTCACCCACATTTTGATGGGGTTGTTTGTTTTTTCCCTGTAAATTTAACTTCTTTGTAGATTCTAGATATTAGCCCTTTGTCAGATGGATAGATTGCAAAAATTTTCTCCCATTCTGTAGGTCGCCTGTTCACTCTGATGATGGATTCTTTTGCTGTGCAGAAATGCTTTAGTTTAATCAGATCCCTTTTGTCAATTTTGGCTTTCGTTGTGATTGCTTTTGGTGTTTTAGTCATGAAGTCTTTGCCTATGCCTATGAATCATATGGCCTAGGTTTTGTTCTAGGGTTTCTATGGTTTTAGGTCTGACATTCAAGTCTTGAATCCTTCTTGAGTTAATTTTTATATACAGTGTAAGAAGGGGTCCAGTTACATTTTCTGCATATAGCTAGTCAGTTTTCCCAACATCATTTATTAAATAGGGAACACTTTCCCCACTGCTTGTTTTCGTCAGGTTTGTCAAAGATCAGATGCTTGTAGATGTGTGGGGTTATTTCTGAGGCCTCTGTTCTGTACCATTGGCCTCTACATCTGTTTTAGTACCAGTACCATGCTGTTTTGGTTACTGTAGCCTTGTAGTATAGTT
>NW_022322587.1:0-11257 GCF_002776525.5 Piliocolobus tephrosceles | reverse complement strand
TAAATGATGAATTGATGGGTGCTGACGAGTTGATGGGTGCAGCACACCAACATGGCACATGTATACATATGTAACAAACCTGCACGTTATGCACATGTACCCTAGAACTTAAAGTATAATAATAAAAAAAAAGAAAATATGTCTAAACATGGGAATTTGTATATGTTATAATAAAATTGGTGTTTAAAATCTGTGGGATTGAGTCAAAGATATTCTTTATTACGAAGTAAGGGATCATGGCCTAGTCTTTTGCAAAATGTGAAAAAGGATCCCTTTTAAAATTATTATACTACAGTAAATTCTATATGGACACAAGATGCAAATGTAGAAAGTAAAGATGCCAAAATAGTACATGAAAATATGACAAAATGTTTTGTAGTATTGACATGTAACTCAGTATTCATACAGGGAAAGACTGATAAATTTGATTACACACAATATTGAAACTTATGTATGGAAAAATTTCATAAACAAAATTGGGAAGTATTTTGGAACAGACATGTTAATTTTATATGAGTGATACAATGCAACATAGGCTGTAGCAGCTTGGGGTTTTACAATCACAGGACTCTATTTTATTGATGACCAGCAGATGTGGGGTGAGGTTTTTTTGAGGTATGCATAGCAGACGGGCTCTAAATGGCAAAAATATGCTTGTTCGGGCTATTTTTAAAACAATTGGACGTGTAAAAATTGTATTTTACTACCAGCAGACTTAAGCTAATGGGTCTCAGCCTGCAGGGAAGAAATAATTAACCTAGGGACCAATACACATAGGCTATTTTTGGCTCGTTTATGTAACACTTCAATAAGATTAAAAAACAATTTGCAAAACAGAGTACATACTATGTTCCTATTTGTGTGAAAAATATCTGAGAGTATATGTATGTGTTTTCATTTCTCCTGGTGTATATATGTGTGTAGTACACAAGAGGAATAAATTTTGAAAGATGATCTTTATTAACAGAAATGTTTGGAGTGGGAATTGGACCAGAGGCAAAAACCAAAACAAAACAAAACAAAAAAAAAAACAAAACAAAAAACTCCATTTTTAAAAATGTTTTAACTCATCTATGTATTTTTCAAATTTTCTTTTACTCGGAATGTGTATTACTTATATACTTTTAAAAAGCTATTAGGCCAGGCACGGTGGCTCACACCTGTAATCCCAGCACTTTGGGAGGCTGAGGTGGGTGGATCACTTGAGCCCAGGAGTTTGAGACCAGCTTGGGCAACATAGTGAGACCCTGTCTCTACAAAAAATAAAAATTAGCTGGTTAGCTGTGTGTGGTGGCATGTGCCAATAGTCCTACCTACTTGGGAGGCTGAGGTGGAAGGATGGCTTTAGCTTGGGAGATCCGGGCTGCAGTGACCCATGATCACACCACTGCACCCCTACCTAAGACCCTGTCTCCAAAAAAAAAAAAAAAAAAAAAAACCTAGTTAATTTTTCATTAAAAATCCATTGAGATAGTTACTATTGTATTTTCTAAAGAAAATAATGATGTATGGGAACCACTTTTACATTAACATATTTCTACTGCTGTCTGAGTAGTAATAAAATATCACTAACACATTTCAACATTTCTTCTTGTGATCTTCATGGTTGGGTTTTCTCCAGCAATGTATGATGCTTGCTCTCATGATCTGCTTTATTGGTGTGCTTGGTTTAGACAGAAAGACTTCATAGATTTGGGATTTAGGACAAGAGGTGTGCTAAAACAGTTTTAAGAATAGGTTTATTTTTAGTGGTAGTTGATAATGTAAATAACATTGCAGTATGTAATTCAATCTCATTTCTTTTTTCAACGCTATATAATTTAGACTGCACTAATTTTGGCTTTTTCTCATCTAGCTGTTTCTTCAATATAAGTTTGTTACGATTTTGAGCCTTTGTTCTCTAATCTCAAAAAATGTGGATTCTTAATGGTTTGTGTGGTTGTATAGCATGCTCAGCCTCTGGAATCAGACAGTCCTCAGTTCTGAATTTTAGTCATTTAAGAACTGCATGGATTTGGGCAAGCTATTTAATCTCTTCTATGTCTTCTATGCTACAGCTTCCACATCTATATAATGGGGATAGTTGTAGTACCTACCTCATAGCACTTGTGAGAAATAAATGACATTTTCCATAAAAGCAAGGTATATGTACAAAAACAGACATATAGACCAATGGAACAGGATATAGAACCCAGAAATAAAGCTGCACACCTACAAACATCTGATCTTCAACACTAGTAAGCAATGTGGAAAGGACTACCTATTCAATAAATGGTGCTGGAATAACAGGCTAGCCATATGCAGAAGATCAAAACTGGACCCCTACCTTGCACCATATACAAAACTTAACTCAAGATGAATTAAAGACTGAAATGTAAGACCTAAAACTGTAGAAACCCTAGAAGAAAACCTAAGAAATACCATTCTGGACATCAGCCTGGGCAAAAACTTTGACTAAGTCTCCAAAAGCAATTGCAATAAAAACAAAAATTGACAAGTGGGACCGAATTAAACTACAGAGCTTCTGTACAGCAAAAGAAACTATTAATAGATTAAACAGACAACCTATAGAATGGGAGAAAATATTTTCAAACTATGCATCCTAGAAAGGCCTACTATCCAGAATGTATAAGGAGCATAAATGTTGAATTCAACAAGTAAAAAACAAATAACCCCATTAAAAATGGGCAAAGGTCATGAACAGACCTTTCTCAAAAGGAGACATACATGTGGCAAACAGATATATGAAAAAAATGCTCAACATCACTAATTATTAGAGTAATGTAAATCAAAATCACACTCAAAACCAGTGAGATTCATTGGTTAGAATGGTTATTATTAAAAAGACAAAAATAACAGATTTTGGCAAGGTTGTGGAGGAAAAGGACTGCTTATACACTGTGGGAATATAAATTAGTTCAGCCACTGAGAAAAGCAGTTTGGAGATTTCTCAAAGAACTTAGAACTACTATTTAACCCAGCAGTTCCATTACTGGTATATAACACCCCCAAAATAAATCATTCTACCAAAAAGACACATGAACTTGTATGTTCATCACAGCATTATTCACAATAGCAAAGACATGGAATGAACCTAGCTGCCCATCAACAGTGAAGTGGATAAAGAAATGTGGTATATATACACCATGGATTGCTGCACAGTCTTAAGAAATAACCAAATCATGTCCTTGCAGCAACATGGATGCAGCTGCAGGCAATTATCCTAAGCAAATTAATGCAGAAACAGAAGGCTAAATACTGAATGTTCTCACTTGTAAGTGGGAACTAAACATTGAATGCACATGGACATAAAGATAGGAACAACAGACACTGGGGATTACTAGAGGGGGAAGGGTGGGATGGAGAAGAGGTTTGAAAAACTACCTATTAGACACCATGCTCACTACCTGGGTGACGGGATCTTTTGTATGCCAAACCTCAGTGACATGCAATTTAGTCATGTAACAAACTTGCACATGGATATACTGAACCTAAAATAAAAGTTGGAAAAAAGCAGATGGAATAAAAATTAGTTCTAATTTGGAAATTGAAAGTTATTAATAGCATTTTCATTTTTTGATGGGTGTACATTTTATTGGAAACCTTAAATAATTTTCAGAAGACATCTTCAATCAAGTTTCTTGTGTGGCCTACACAGAAAACTGAAGCTTTTTGGATTAGGGGCAAGGAGACAGACAGTACAGAGGACAAGGACCCCTCACAATAAATGGCCTTCAGCTAGCTTTTGCCACAGCTTCTTCAATGGGTCCCAGCCTATAGAAGGTCTGTTCTGGGAGATGGTCATATTCACCTGGCAAAATCTGCTAGAATCCTTTGATGGTATCCTTCAGGGGTACCAGCTTCCTCATATGACCTGTAAAGACCTCAACAACCTGGAATGGCTGAGACAAGTAACGCTGTATTTTCTGTGCACAGGACATAGTCAATTTGTCATCCTGAGAAAGTTCATCCATACCCAGGATGGCAATGAGGCCTTGGAGGGATTTGTAGTCCTGTGGGATCTTTTGAACCCCATGGGCCACATCATAATGCTCATCGCCAACAATGTTGGGTTCTATGATACAAGAGGTGGAGTCTAGAGGATCCACAGCTGGACAGATGCCCAGTTCAGCAATGACATGGGACAGCACATCCAAATGAGCAAAAGTAGTAGCAGAGGCAGGGTCAGTCAGGTCATCAGCAGGGACATAGATAGCCTGTACAGAGGTGATAGATCCCTTCTTGGTGGTGGTAATTATTTCCTGCATAGTACTCATGTCAGTGGTCAGGGTAGGCTGATAGCCCACAGGAGAATGGATTCTGCCTGATAAGGCAGACACCTCTGCATGAGCCTGGATGAAGCAATAGATTTTATCAATAAATAGCAATACATCTTGACCTTCTTGATCTGTGAAGTATTCAACCACAATCAGTGCAGTCAGAGTTACCTGGGCACGAGCACCAGGTGGTTCAATCATTTGACATATACCAGCACTATCTTGGAGGTGGCATGTTTTAAGTTGATAACATCAGATCACAGAATAAATCATTGCCCTCACGGGTCCTGTCACCAACACCAGCAAACACCGAGTAACCACCATGGGCTTTGGCGACATTGCCTACTAACTCCATGATCACTACAGTCTTGCCAACTCCAGCACCACCAAAAAGTCAAATTTTGGCAACCTTGGCATAGGGAGCTAGCAGATCTGGTGACCTTGATATCAGTCACCAGAATTTCGTGCTCAACACTCATTTCCATGAACTCAGGAGCCTCAGCATGAACAGGAGAAAACTGTTTGGTTTTGATGAGACCTCTTTCATCAGGCTCCTTAATGACGTTCATGATTCTGCCCAAAGTCTCAGGACCAACAGAAATTTTGATTGGTGCACCAGAATCCAGGACTTTCTGGCCTCTAACCAAGCCTTCTGTACCACCCACAGCAGTGGTCCTTACTGTGCTCTCACCCAAATGCTGAGCCACCTCCAAAATCAGCCTGGTCTTCCTGCCTTGCACTTCCAGGGCATTTAGGATATCCCATCAAACTGGACATCCACCACTGCATTAATGACTGCCATGATGCCCCCGGTGAGAGCGTCTGCCTGCAACAAAGGAGATGCTTGTGCTGCATTGTCCCTGGCAGGATGGACTGCTGTGGGAATGGCCTGCAGTAAGAGCTGAGCTATGGATAGCGATGCTGA
The DNA here is from genome assembly GCF_002776525.5 of Piliocolobus tephrosceles. Taxonomy (NCBI): domain Eukaryota; kingdom Metazoa; phylum Chordata; class Mammalia; order Primates; family Cercopithecidae; genus Piliocolobus; species Piliocolobus tephrosceles. The sequence continues at coordinate 6,055 of NW_022322587.1, read as the reverse complement.
AGGACTGAGTCCCCGCAAGGTCCTAGAGACCGAGGCAGCAGCCGCAGGACCAACAAGACTCAACATGGTAGAGTCCGGGTGGAGTCTAGCACTTTCAATTTTGAAAGGTATTACTTTTGTAGAAACTGCCTTTTTTCCTGCAGAAAATCTCTAAAATGTGATCAAAACAACTCTTTCTAAATTTACTTACATTTCTTGAGCTAAGCCATGTACTATGTATTCAATTTTTCAATTTACATGCTTTGAAGAAATATGCATTTTGAGCATGTAAAAACATAGAGGTGGTTAAGAGCTTGGCATTAACTTACAATGGGTAAATGAAGAAGTGGTCAGAAATGTTTTTCTGATATTTCTAATTAAATTTGTTTTAAAAATAAACCGACTAATTACTCTGTCCATTTCAATTTGTGATTTTGCAGCAAATATTTATGGACTTTTATAAACCTTTTGTTATTTGTTTCCTTATTTGCTGTTATTGATCCTTAGAATACGGATTGGGTAATTCTTTCTTATAATTGAAGTCGAATATAGAGAAGAAGCCTACTGAAGAGCTTTATGATATCATGCTACACCAGATACTCAGTAAATAGCTGCATGATATATGAGTAATTATTTAAAACAGGCTTTACTTTTTAGAGACATTTTAGGTTCAAACTTGAGCAGAAATTATAGAGTTCCCTTCCATGCACAGACTCCTCCACAGTCAACATCCCACACCAGAGTGATACATTTTCTACAAATGGTGGAGCTACACTGATAACATTATCTCCGAAAGTCATGGCTTACATTAGAGTTCAGACTTGGTATTATACATTCTCTAAGTTTGGATAAATATATACTGACATGCATCTACCATTGTAGTATATGGAATAATTTCGCTGACCTAGAAATCCTCTGAGCTTTGACTATTCATCCGTTTCTCACCCCCGACACCTGGTAATCACTATCTTTTTATTGTCTCCGTAGTTTTGCCTTTTCCAGCATGTCACCTGTTGGAATCATACAGTATTCAACCTTTTTATATATGCTTATTTCACTTAGAAATATGCATTTGAAGTTTCTTCAGGCCTTTTCATAGCTTGATGGCTCTTCTTTTAATTGTTGAGTATATTCCATTGTCTGGATATACCACAGTTTTGCTGAAGGACATCTTGGCTTTTTCCAAGTTTTGTCAATTATGAATAGAGCTGTTATAAACATCTGTGTGCAGGGTTTTTTGTAGACATGAGTTTTAAACTCATCTAGGTAAATACCAAGGACAGCAATTGCCAAATCACATGGTAAGAGTATGTTTAGTGTTTTAAGAACTGCCAAACTGTCTTCTAAGGTAGCTATACTACTTCGTATTACTACCAGCAATGAATGAGAGTTTCCATTGCTCCACATACCTATCAGCATTTGATGCTGTCACTGTTCTGGATTTTGGTCATTCCAAGGGATGTGTAGTGGTATCCCATTGTTGTTTTAATTTGAATTTTCCTGATGGCACATGATGTTGAACATTTTTTTTACATGCTTATTTGCCATCTGTGTATCTTCTTTGGTGAAATATCTGTTCTTGTCTTTTGCCTATTTTAAAATATTTTTGTATTATAGTAACTTAATTTTGTTCCTGTATTATATTAATTTAATCTTCGTTAAAACACAGGATTTAAAATGTGTAAAATAATTTCAGCTTTTGTTTTAAATTCAGGGTGTACATGTGCAGGTTTGTTACATGGGTATGTTGAATGATGCTGAGGTTTGGGATACAAATGATCGTGTCACCCAGGTAGTGAGAATAGTACCCAAGAGTTAGTTTTTCAGTCCTCATGCCCCCCACTTTCTTTACTTGTTTCTCCAATAGTCAGTCTAGTGTCTAGTGTATAGTCCAGTCCAGTGCTGACACCTTTATGTCCATGAGTAAACAGTGTTTAGCTCCCACTTATAAGTGGGAACATGTGGTATTTGGTTTTCTGTTCCTGCATCAATTTGATTAGGATAATTATTTGATGATTTTTAAATCTGACTTTTTACTTTCTTATTTGTAAGTTATAAGAGTTAACTGTACATTTTGGATAGTAGTCTTTTATTAGATATGTATTTTGCAAACATTTTCTCATAGTCTGTGGCATGTCTGCTCATCCTCTTGGTAGTGTCTTTCATAGAGAAGTTTTAAATTTATTTTAGTTTACATATATTGTTTTATTTCAATAGCTTTTGGGGTATAACTGGTTCCTAGTTACATGGATGAATTATATAGTGATGAAGTCTGGGATTTTAGGGCACCTATCAGCCTAGTAGTGTACATTGTAAAAGTAGTTTTCTATTCCTTTCCCTCCTTCTACCCTCCCAACTTCTCAGTCTCCAATGTTCACATTACCACTCTCTATGCCTTTGCATACCCATAACTTAGCTCCTACTTAAACGTGAGAAAATGCCATATTTGATTTTCTGTTCCTGAGTTACATCACATAGGATAATGGCCTCCAGTTCCATCCAAGTTGCTGCAAAAGAGATGATTGCATTCTTTTTAATGGCTGAGTAGTCTTCCATGGTGTGTGTGGAACATTTTCTTGATGGGCACTAGGTTGATTCTATACCTTTGCAATTGTAAATTGTGCTGCAATAAACACACATGTACAAGTGTCTTTTTTATACAATGACTTATTTTCCTTTGAGTAGATAACCAGTAGTGGGATTGCTGGATTGAATGACGGGTCTCTTTTTAGTTCTTTGAGAAATCACCATACTGTTTTCCACAGAGGTTGTAAATACTACTTTACATTTCCATTAGCAATGCATATATGTCCCCTTTATACTACATCCATGCCAACATCTGTTGTTTTTTGACTTTTTAATAATGGTCATTTTTGCAAGAGTAAGGTGGTATCTCATTGTGGTTTTAATTTGCATTTCCCTGATGATTAGTGATGTTGAGTATTTTTTTAATACATCTGTTGGCAATTTGCATATCTTCTTTGAGAAATTTCTGTTCATGTTATTTGCTCACTTTTTAATGGGGTTATTTAGAGTTTTCTTTCTTACTGATTTGTTTGAGTTCCTTATAGATTCTACATGTCTGCATATTAGTCATTGGTCAGATGCACAGTTTACAAATATTTTCTCCCATTCTGTAGGTTGCCCATTTACCCTGCTGGTCACTTCTTTTGCTGTGCAGAAGCTTCCAGTTTAATTGGGTATCATTTATTTAATTTTGTTTTGTTGCATTTGCTTTTGAGGTCTTACTCATAAATTCATAGCCTAGGCAAATGTCCAGAAGAGTTTTTACTAGGTTTACTTTGGGAATTTTTATAGTATCAGGTATTAGATTTAAGTCTTTAATCTATCTTGAGTTAATTTTTGTATGTGCTGAGAGGTCAGAATCCAGTTTTATTCTCTTACTCATGACTACCCAAGGACACTGAATCAAGTGTCCATTCTGCAGTGTATATTTTTGTCTACTTTATCAAGGACAAGCTGGTTGTAGGTATTTGGTTTTATATCTAGGTTCTCTATTCTATTCTGTTGGTCTATGGGTCTACATTTATCACAGTACCATGCTATTTTGGTTACTATATCCTTGTAGTATGATTTGAAGTTGGGTAATGTGATGCTTCTAGATTTGTTCTTTTTGCTTAGAATTAGTTTGGCTATTCAGGCTCTTTTTGGATTCATATAAATTTTAGGATTGTTTTTTCTAATTCTCTGAACAATGATGTTGGTATTTACATAAGAATTGCATTGAGTCTGTACATTGTTTAGCATAGTATGGTCATTTTCACAATATTGATTCTTACAATCCATGAGCAGCGGATATTTTTCTATTTGTTTGTGTCATCTATGATTTCTTTTTTTTTTTTTTTTTTTTGCCGGTGGAAAATAACTTTTATTGAGCCCTCACCAGCTGCAAAATCTGTTCCTGGCACTAAATAAGCTTCTTCCTTTGCAATTTGGTCTTTCTTGAGTGGTCCCATGAATACTTTCTTCTCCTCCTTGATCTGGAAGTGCCCACGGCCAAAATCGAAGGTGGTGTCAGTGAACTTAAGGTCAATCTTCTCCAGGGCCCGCTGTTTGGTCTGCACCAGCAAGGACTTGTGGAGGGTGAGCACTCACTTCTTGGTTCCCACCAAACAGCCTTTCAGCATGGCAGAAGTCATTGGTCACTTCACCATAGTGGGCAAAGCCACCCAGGGGATTGATGCTTTTGTCAGACAGGTCATAGTCAGTGGAGACCTTGTCCCTGATCAGTTTGCCGTCATTGATAAGGTAGCCTTGGCCAATCTTATAGATCTTCTTGTTGATCTCAGTGCAGTGATGGTAGCCTTTCTGTCCAGTGCATGCCACAGGGAAGGCTGCACGAGCATGATGCCATGCTCTAATGCAGGTCTCCTTGCACAGGCCTCAGGGGGTCCTGAGGGGCAGCCTCTTGCTGTGCAAATGACTGGTGACACCTTTGTAACCTTTGCCTGTGGTCACCCCAATGATGTCGATTATCTCATCCTGTCCAAACACTTGGTTCACAGGTACCTGCTGCTCGAGCCTCTCTCGGGCTCAGTCCAGCTTCTTGGCCATGGTGCCTCGGTTCACCTGGATCTCCATCAGGTGGGCCTTCTGGCACAGAGGAAGTGGGTGCCTCTGGGTGTGGGCAATGACGTGGATGACTTGGCAGTACTTCTTCATGCTGCTGAAGTCCTTCTCCAGCTGCTTCTTGCCATCATCATACTGCCATTTCTTGCAGTACTTGAGAAAGGCCTTCTTCTTAGCTTTATGACAGTTCTTATAGCCCTTTGCACTCATTACTGATGTGCTCAGCAAAAATGGTCTTGAAGTTCCGGAGGCCTCAAGGAGCTTCCCTGTTACCCACATTGCCTACAACCACCATGGGTGATGTCTCCACAATGGACACAGGCTCTACCACCTCCTTCTTGTTCACATTGTATTCTGGCCTGTCAACTTCCCACAAGATGCGGGTCATGCCAGCCTTGTATCCCAGGAAGGCTGTGAGGTGGACCGACTTGGAAGGGTCATCTTAGGGAAGCAATTCACCTTCCCATGGTGCCTGCTGCTGCACTTCTAAAGCAGGAGGCCGAGGGACCCATGTCTGGGAACAAAGAACTTTCTGTGAGATATCATACTGTCAAATCCCGCCGGTAGAGTCATCTATGATTTCTTTCATCAGTGTTTTGTAGTTCTCCTTGTAGAGATCTTTCACTTAATGATAAAGTATATTCTTAGGGTTTTTTTCTTTTTTTGGAGCTATTGTTTTTATTTATTTATTTATTTTTATTGTACTTTAAGTTCTAGGGTACATGTGCATAACATGCAGGTTTGTTACATATGTATACTTGTGCCATGTTGGTGTGCTGCACATATAAACTAGTCAGCACCCATCAATTCATCATTTATAACATGTATAACTCCCCAATGCAATCCGTCCCCCCTCCCCCCTCCCCATGATAGGCCCCAGTGTGTGATGTTCCCCTTCCCGAGTCCAAGTGATCTCATTGTTCAGTTCCCACCTATGAGTGAGAACATGCAGTGTTTGGTTTTCTCTTCTTGTGATAGTTTGCTAAGAATGATGGTTTCCAGCTGCATCCATGTCCCTACAAAAGACGCAAACTCATCCTTTTTTATGGCTGCATAGTATTCCATGGTGTATATGTGCCACATTTTCTTAATCCAGTCTGTCACAGATGGACATTTGGGTTGATTCCAAGTCTTTGCTACTGTGAATAGTGCTGCAATAAACATACGTGTGCATGTGTCTTTGTAGTAGAATAATTTATAATCCTTTGGGTATATACCCAGTAGTGGGATGGCTGGGTCATATGGTAAATCTAGTTCCAGATCCTTCAGGAATTGCCATACTGTTTTCCATAATGGTTGAACTAGTTTACACTCCCACCAACAGTGGAAAAGTGTTCCTATTTCTCCACATCCTCTCCAACACCTGTTGTTTCCTGATTTTTTAATGATTGCTGTTCTAACTGGTGTGAGATGGTATCTCATTGTGGTTTTGATTTGCATTTCTCTGATGGCAAGTGATGATGAGCATTTTTTCATGTGTCTGTTG
>NW_022322586.1:175-5991 GCF_002776525.5 Piliocolobus tephrosceles | reverse complement strand
TTTTTTTTTTTTTTTTTTTTTTTTTTTTTGAGGCAGAGTTTCGCTCTTGTTGCCCAGGCTGGAGTGCAGTGGTGTGATCTTGGCTCACCACAACCTCCACATCCCAGTTTCAAGCAATTCTCCTGCCTCAACCTCCTGAATAGCTGGGATTACAGGCATGTGCCACCACGCCTGCCTAATTTTGTGTTTTTAGTAGAGATGGGATTTTACCATGTTGGTCAGGCTGGTCTCGAACTCCCGACCTCAGGTGATCCGCCCGCCTCAGCCTCCCAAAGTATTGGGATTACAAGTGTAAGCCATCACACCCGGGCAATATTTTTCCTTTTTCTAAAACTCCAGTCAACTCAAGTCAGTGCTGGTTTGTCACTGTTATAATTATATAAAAAAGACTTTGATATATTTATCATTTTATCTATCAGTCCATTATACACAGTTTATATTGTACCTAACTAAATGATTTTGTGCAAATGAAATTGTAATATCCTTTAATGTTACATGTAGCACACAGACTTGTCAGTGATTGTTTTACCATATGTTGAAAACTTTGGCTAAAAATAATTTTGTATTACATGGAAAAGTAGATTTTTTCAATTTCTAAAATTTATCTTAATACTTTCATAGGATTTTTTGGAAGTAACCTACCAGATTATCAGAGGTCAGAAATCATGATGTTCATTATGGGGAAAGTACCTGTTTTTGGAACATCTACCCATACTTTGGATATCAGTCAACTAGGGTATGTTCTCAGACTGTAAATTTGAACTTAATCTTGAATTACATTTTATCCTAATGAAATCTAGAAAATGTTTAAGTTTTGTTTTTTTAAAAATCATTAGTAATAAAATTCCTATGGAAAGCAGTTAGTAGTATTATGACAGTAGATTGCGAAGCAATTGAATTAACATTTTTAGGCCTTTAGAATCATTTTCAGCTTATAAATTCTGAGATTTTTCCATCTTTAGAAATTGTTTGGCCTGGACATTGTGTGTGTGTGCATACACATTCAGGGTTAAGCTTCAAGTTTCCTGTATAAATTCTAAAAATTAGTATCAGTATATCAGAAATGGTGGCTTATTCCTAGAATTTTAGAACTGAAAGTGATTTTAAAGATTATGTGCTCTGACCCCCTTATTTTATACATTTTATTTGGTTTTATAACATGCTAAAGTTTTTGTTTGTGAATGTTTTTGTTTTTTTAATTTAACAAGGAAGTAATAGTATCTTATTCGACTTACATTTCTTTGACCATTAATTTGTTATTTTTAAAAATTGTTCTTACCTGTTTATTCATATTTGTTAAAGAGAAATTATACTCATCAGCTATGTTTGTAGTAGTTATTTTCTCCAATGTAAAATGTCTTTTAATTTGGGTTGTTTAGTTGTCTGTTTATATGATTAAATTTTCTTGTCATCACACGCATAGGACTGTTTTGAGAGCCAATAACAAATTTTTTACTTTGATATTTTTAAAGATAATAGTTTTAATTCACATGAATTTTACTTTGGCATGTAAAGTGAGCCATGACTTAAAACTGTTATAAAAATAAAATCTATTTAGCCAATAAGAATAGAATTTTAAAATCAGTAATTGGAGTAAATGAAGTAATACAAATGCTAATTAGTATAATAATTCCAGCTTTTTGTATATTTTAGGGATTTGGGAACCAGGAGGATTCAGATAATGTTGCTGAGATCTTTGCTTATGGTAAGGCATTTAAGACAAAGGACACACTTCACCTTAAATTACTGTAAGCATTAATTGAATAGCTTCATGTTACAACCTTTCTTTTCTTAAGGAGGTTACTGTTTATGGTTAGTATTTTATTATGTTCTTCATTTTAAAGATTATCCTGTAAAAAATATATTTATTTCTCACTTCTTCTGTCATTGTGTTTGATCTTCATAATGATGAAACATACAGAGGGCAGAAACTATTGCCATCTTATAGATGAGATACCTGGGCTCAGAGACTGTGAGTAGAAGGAGTTGATGAGGTCCACCAAAGTCGCTGGGCTGAAAAACAGAACTCAGATTTGAAATCCAAAGTTCTTTCAACATATTATGCTAATTCTTTCTCATACTGACCAACTAATTGCTTCTGATTGGTAAAATAATTCATTAAAATGAATATTTGCCATTTAAAATTTGAAGTGGCTATCAATAGCTGAAAAGGAAAAGTATACCCGGAATGAAAGATCCTCTGGTTATTTTCTAGCAATTGTACAACATTTGATTCAACCATTGCTAGCACATATGTATCCTTTCGAAATCAGTATCTTTTAGATGTATCCTAGAAATGTTTACTATACATGATCTCATTTTTTAAATGGACTGTCTCATACCTAAGTGCAGAAGTACCTCGTATGGTTTTATTTTTAATTCTTTTTAATTCTGTTTATGGCCCTTATCATATAGAAGTTTTGAATTCTAATATAACCAGATTTATCAGTTTGTTCTATATGTTTTGGACTTTTTCATTTGTATCTTATATAAGAACTCCATTCCTCCTCTGATGATATAAACACTATTGTTTGTATTTTCTTATAGCAGTTTTAAAATTTTAGCTCTCTATATTTAGAACTTTAATCTGTAGTTTATGTTTATATGTGGTATGAATTTCCCGGATGGGTAGACAGCTGTCCCACCGGTTTCCCAGCTGACTTATAAAACTACCTCCATCCTATAATAAATGCCCGAATGTAAATGTTAAGTATTCCATATATGTTTATAATCCTGTAAATATGTTGAGATCTCCCACCTGCAATTTAATTTGATCCTAAGCCTTTATTTATATTAGACAAATTCACTGAGTAAATTATTTTGCCTTGCCATCCTGATTATACCATATAGTCAACTGAATGAATATCTATGTGGTATGCTTAAGATGTTTAATAGCAGCTGGGCACAGTGGCTCACACCTGTAATCCCAGCACTTTGGGAGGCCGAGGCGGGTGGATCACGAGTTCAGGAGATCGAGACCATCCTGGCTAACACGGTGAAACCCCGTCTCTACTAAAAATAAAAAAATTAGCCTGGCATGGTGGCAGGCGCCTGTAGTCCCAGCTACTCGGGAGGCCGAGGCGGGAGAATGGCCTGAACCTGGAAGGCGGAGCTTGCAGTGAGCAGAGACCACACGCCCCTGCACTCCAGCCTGGGTGATAGAGCGAGACTCTGTCTCAAAAAAAAAACGTCAATCAAGTAACTAAGTACAACTTCCCAAAATGAAAATGTATTCCCATTAACCAACTGCCTAATTTAAAATGAGAGAATAATTTGCAAACTTAAATTTAAAATTTGCAGGTCTTACTTTTACTGTTTGTCACCTAAGCTCCTTATATCTGTTTCGTACTAACCTTAACTTCTCTGAGCCTCAGTTTCCCCTTATGAATGAGATTCACTAGGGTCTACCTTACAGGGATATGGTGAGGAAAAAGTTAACACATATGCAGTGCTTAGAATCATGCCTAACACGTGGTAAATGTATGCTGTTATTAACTTTGTTCTCCTTATGAATGATGTTTTTGTAAATTCAGCAAAATCCTACATTACTTTTTTTTTTTTTTTGAGACGGAGCCTTGCTCTGTCGCCCAGGCTGGAGTACATTGGCGCGATCTCGGCTCACTGCAAGCTCCGCCTCCCAGGTTCAGGCCATTCTCCTGCCTCAGACTCCCAAGTAGCTGGGACTACAGGTGCCCGCCACTGTGCCTGGCTAATTTTTTTTTTTTATTTTTTAGTAGAGATGGAGTTTCACCGTGTTAGCCAGGGTGGTCTCCATCTTCTGATCTCCTGATCCACCCTCCTCCGCCTCTCAAAGTGCTGGGATTACAAGCGTGAGCCACCACGCCCAGCCAAAATCCTTCATTACTTTGCACATTTCCTTTATGTCTTCTCTGCAGGCTTCTGTGCATATTTTCTTTCCTCAGGTTATGGTTCTTATACAAAAAAAGGACTCGTGACAAAATTGTTTGTTTTCTTCCCGATAATCAGGTGACTTCTGGATACAAAGCAAAGACGATTGTTACTGCACTTCCAGGGTCTTTCCTGGATCCTTTGTTATCACCATCTCTCATGGAAGACTATGAACTGAGACAGTTGGTCTTGGAAGTAATGCATAATCTCATGGATCGCCATGACAATAGGGCAAAGCTTCGAGGGATCAGGTAATATGCCATTTTGAAATGGATCTAATGATAATGTTTTTAAATTGCTAAATTAGTGTATGTAAGTATTGTGATTTTTAAAAATCTAGCATGTTCAGGTTTTATTAATCCAGAATTTTATTTAATTGGTATTGAGATAATTTAATCAATATATTTTAAGATAGCAAATTTTTAGAGGGCACATATGTACTCTTCAGAAGCAATTCAGTAGTATTACAGGCTTATCAAACTCTTAAGTGTAAATACAGGTTTCCATATAAGATGTGATATTGTAAATAAATGTGCTATTCATTAAAAATGATATATTGATTGTCTCTAGAATAATACCAGATGTAGCTGACCTAAAGATAAAAAGAGAAAAAATTTGTAGACAAGACACAAGTTTCATGAAAAAGGTAAGACATCTTCTAAAAAAAAATGCATAGTGTAAATTACAGCCATTTGAATTGTTAGGTGGTTTTGTATTGATCTGTGACCTTGAAATGAAGCCATAGAATTTTGAAATTGAAAGACCTCAAGATGCCATCAACCTCCCTCAAGTATAACATTCCTGGTGGTGTCTCCTCCAGCCTGTGTTTGAACATTGTATTGTTGGGCTGCTGTAGTAGTTCTTAATTTCTTCTCTGAGTAAAACATCTTCCTATAATTCTTGCCCTGGCAATCCTCTCCCACTGAAAAACATAGATAGATACTGATTCCTCTTTTAGCGGCTCTTTTGTAGACAGCTTCAAGTTTCTGATAATAGCTGTCACCATCGAATAAATTAACTATAGTGAGTTTTTATTGTCTATTAGGCATTGTTTTCTACACTATTTGGGATATAAAGATGAGTTGGGCAGGATCTCTGTCCCTAATAGTAGTTTTTGCTGGATTTTCATGATGATAATTTAAATTCTGTAGGTCTACTGGCAAATGGCTGAATTTAGAAAATTATGATATTTATGGTTATTTGCATATTGAGTAAACTTTCTTTGCAGTTATTATTCGTCCAAAGCTTGGGCACCTAATATTTGCCAGACACTTAGTCAACATTGAGAGATACGATAACCGTGACACTGCCAGCTGCCCTTATAACGAACACAGTATTGCCAGCTAAGGGAGCCTGTTTTTAGAGGTACGAGGAACAGGAGACAGCCCCTTAGGAAGCTAGGTGCAGAGACCTGTAATCCATTGTTCTTTTTTTGCCTCTTTACTAGCCCATGCTTTCTCCTGACACCGTCTTTAGTGTTACTATCTGTACCTATACCATTGATTGCTGTGTTTCAAGTTAACTCCATTTTAAAACTTCATTTAAAAAATAATTTACAAAATATCACCGTTCCTAAATTAATGTGATTCACTGAATAAAATATTTAAGTGAGGTTGGCCGGGCATGGTGGCTCACACCTGTAATCCGAGCACTTTGGGAGGCCGAAGTGGGTGGATCACAAGGTCAGGAGATTGGGACCATCCTGGCTAACACAGTGAAACCTCGTCTCTACTAAAAATACAGAAAAAAAAAAATTAGCCGGGCATGGTCGCGGGCGCCTGTAGTCCTAGCTGCTCTGGAGGCTGAGGCAGGAGAATGGCGTGAATCCTGGAGGTGGAACTTGCAGTGAGCCGAGATTGCACCACTGTACTCCAGCCTGGGTGACAGAGCGAGACTCTGTCTCAAAA